>NC_134816.1:32546266-32553766 GCF_046742065.1 Oratosquilla oratoria | reverse complement strand
TGACCGGAATAGAGCTTAATTGAATACTTTCAATGTATTCCTTTGTCGAATATAAACATCTGTTTATGAGATACTCACACATGCAAACCAATTTCTGGATAAAAAGAGAATTCCTGATCCCCGTATACATGAAAGTTTCTAAAATAAACGGATTTCTAAAAGAGTTTTGCCACGAGAGCAATAAACCAAAAGAGAATTCGACAGTTGATAAGCCTGTGGTGCCCGAGGGATCGTTGATGGTTGACGTGAGGTTGCGGGCAAAGGTTGACTAGGTAAATATACACACGCAGGGGCACGCGAACGAGAGCGCACACACACACACACACACACACACACACACACACACACACACACACACACACACACACACACACACACACACACACACACACACACACACACACACATATATATATATATATGTTTATACATATATACATATATGTATATATATATATATATATATATATATATATATATATATATATATATAAAGAAAATAATTGGAGACACTCATGTGGTCATCACCAACGCTTCAGTTCCCAATACACATCAAAGGATATCTTAAAGAACGAACGACTTCTAGTAAAGTGAATACGAAAATTGGAAAACTTTGGACCAAAAAAAAAAGGTCGCTATTGAAACACTGGAGCTTTGAAAGCGAAGCCGATCCAAGTTTGGATGAAAACAACCTCGGAAGTTTAGAATAACTTTGTGTTTGTATGTGTGTGTGTGTGTGTGTGTGTGTGTGTGTGTGTGTGTGTGTGTGTGTGTGTGTGTGTGTGTGTGTGTGTGTGTGTGTGTGTGTGTGTGTGTGTGTGTGTGTGTGTGTGTGTGTGTGTGTGGGTGGGTGTGTGGGTGTGTGGGTGTGTGTCTTTGTGTGTGTATGTGTGTCTTTGTGTGTTTGTGTGTGTGTACGTGTGTGTGTGTGTGTGTGTGTGTGTGTGTGTGTGTGTGTGTGTGTGTGTGTGTGTGTGTGTGTGTGTGAGTGTTTGTACGCGGGTTTGCGTGTATATATGTGTATATGTGTCTGTAAATTAATATATAAATACACATAGATAAATAGTTAGGTAAATGAATAATAGATAAACAAACAAATAAGTACATAAAAATAATTAATTAATCAATAGATAAAATAAACATATAGAACATACATAAAGTCATAGATAAACATATAAATAAACCAGTAGATACATTAACACATAAATACATAGATAAATGAATAAATATATAAGCACATAGATATAGGAACAAATAGATAGCCTGTTTTGTACATTAGAAGGCTTCTTTTAGCTGAATAAATCTACTGAATTTGCAAACTGAAAAAAAGGATCGAAATTGGTTCGAGACGAGTTTGAATAATTTTGTAGATGAGGACGAATCCTTTAGCCAAACGAAATATCAATCGGGGCCTCAACAAACACCTAGACTTATAGAAAGGATGAGCGATAAGGTTAATCATATGATACAGCACGATATGTCAAGGGTTCTTAGTACCATCGAGTCGATGTTGGTGCCCGAACATACAACCTTCGGATCCTCTGGATCAGGCTGGAGCTAAAACAAGCAAAACCCCGACGGCAAATAACATGTCATCAATGATGTGCGTGTGTGCTTAACCCTTCCAATTACATTTCTATTGGGTCCCTCAACAGAGTTCCGTGCCTCGTGGTCTCCTACACCGAAGACGCGATGTCGAGGTGTGAGTGGTGCGGTGGAGTTCAGGTGTCCGGGGACCTGATGGGTGAGCCTCCGCCCAGGATCGAAGTTCGTTTCTTGACTTAATAAAGCCGAGAGCTCTCAAAGTTACGAAATTTAATGAACAAGTCACCGAGATGAAGGACCGAAGACATAAATTAACGGGTTTGATTTGGGTCAATATTGAGTCTGTAATGAAAACAATGGTCACGGTAATTGGTGTGTGTGTGCGTGTGTGTATGTGTGTGTGTGTGCGCGTGTCTGTTTGTGTGTGCGTGTGTGTGTGTGTGTGTGTGTGTGTGTGTGTGTGTGTGTGTGTGTGTGTGTGTGTGTGTGTGTGTGTGTGTGTGTGTGTGTGTGTGTGTGTGTGTGTGTGCGTGTTTGTGTTCTTATATATGTATATTTCTTCATTACCGTCCCTTTCCCTCCACACACTTCTATGTAAGGAAGAACGGCTTTTCAGTACACAAGAGAGTGACTGAGAGAGAGAGTGACTGAGAGAGAGAGAGAGAGAGAGAGAGAGAGAGAGTGATAGAGAGAGAGAGAGAGAGTGATAGAGAGAGAGAAAGAGAGAGCGAGATACCAGACGTTTTTTTCTCACGCTTGCCATCTACGAGGAACACAAAAGACCAAAACTAAAGATTTTCTCACGAGTAAATATCAAGAGCGTCGCCCAACCCCCCCCCTCATTACTCACATAATCTTCCTTTTTTTTTTTTTTAGATGGTTCTTGTTAGGAGAGGAGCTTCTTCGTATCCTACTTATTCCATTTTTACCCTTCTTTATCTTCCGAAATCCTCGCATTTGCTTAGTCCTGGGTTCGAATCCTGCACTCCTCCCCTATTCCCATATATAACTGTTACCTGCCCCAACAGTCCCTCAAGCACATCATAGGGCCAAGGTGACGCCTTCGGCCGCATCTAAGGGGTTCCTGGCGTAGGCTCCTCGTCTTTTTCTTATTTATTTTGTCCCTACTCTTCTTCTTCCTTGGTTTCTCCTTTTCATTTCCTCTGTCGACGTCTCTTCAGCAACCAAGACCTTTGCTTCTCTCATACTCAAACTGACCTTCCCACAAGCCTCATTAAGTATACTTTGACTTCGTCTTTTATCCCTCGCCGCCTCAGACTCCTCCTGACCAAAACTTCGTCTTTTTTCATTTCAGCTTTACCATCCTCTTTGTCTCTTTTCTTCCTTAACAACTTTTCTTTTCTTTGTACTCGTTTATGCACACTTTGCCTTAGGATTTTCGGTATTCACTTTCACTTCATTCCACTCCATTCTTGTTCTCTATGTTATTTTCTTTCCACTGGCATCAGTATATGGACAAGTTCATGATACTTAAGTTTTGTGTCATCATATCAACTTTTCATGAAAACCTCCTCACCAATGCCAGACTCACTACCGTCTTTACAAATACCGGATTGCTGGTGTAGTGGTAAAGCGCTCGACTGTCAACTCAGCAGTCTGAATTCAGGTCACCGCCCTGGGCTGAAAAGTATCACAACACTGCAAGCCGGCACCTCATCTCTGGTGGGCAAGGAGTTTAGTGTGTGTGTGTGTGTGTGTGTGTGTGTGTGTGTGTGTGTGTGTGTGTGTGTGTGTGTGTGTGTGTGTGTGTGTGTGTGTGTGTGTGTGTGTGTGTGTGTGTGTGTGTGTGTGTGTGTGTGTGTGTGTGTGTGTGTGTGCGAGTGTGTGTGTATGTGTCCGTGTGTGCGTATAAGAGTGGCTGGGGTGTGTTCACGCGGAAAAGTTACAAGAGGAAAGATATACGAGCTTATTTCTCAAGTTCCAGTTTGCTTTTAACAATAACAGAAGTCACTAGACAAAAACGTTGGCAAAGTTTGACAAAGTGAGTTAATCCTAAGAGGAAAATTAAAAAAAAAAAAGACGACGACGATAACACCAAGACAGTCACTGCGGGAATTTAGACACAAATTTAATCAGATTTGAAAGACGCGACGGGGAAAACGGAAGATAAAATAAATCCGACCAAGATGAATTTATTATTGTCTGATCTCATGGGAAACCTGACATTTTATGAGTTTAATGTTTATATCCATAGTGAATATATGATCTTGAAATATGAGGAGTTCATGAAAGATTGTGATTCATAGTTATGGATGTAAGCATAAAAAATACATGTGTACACATACATACACGTGCACATTACTATCTGGTCCACAGTATATAGAAACTACTGTATATAGAAATATTGGATATGTATGAATATCAACCCAAATGTATATTGTATGCTTAAATGTCCATGGTATATAGAAAGTACTGTCTATAGAAATATTGGTTATGTTTGCGTATTAACCTAAATGTATATTGCAGGCTCAAATGTTTACTCTGCAAATGATTTACAATGTGTTGTAGGTTATGATCAATTGTGACGATGATGGTCAATGACGATACAAATCTTTGCACACACACACACGCACACACACACACACACACACACACACACACACACACACACACACACACACACACACACACACACACACACACACACACACACACACACACACACACACACAGCCTGATGAAATCTTGTAGGAAGTGAAAGTGATAATCACAAACACCCTTATCAGGAGGCTAGGACGGTGCCCCTCACAGAGCACTTTGTACCGTGGAATTTAATAAATCATGCCCTTGTTTCAACTTCGCCGGTGGCAGGGTTCGAACCACCATCCCCCCTCGACTTTCACAGCAAGTAACAACGCCCTAACCCGCCCGGCCAGCGAGCTTCCTGGAAGTGAAGACATCAATGATAAAAGCATCACAGAGTTCTTATAAAAAAAAAAAAAAAAAAAAAGCGTGTGGTAGATTGTCTGTGGCCACGCTTTCATTAGAGAGAACCAAGGAGAAGGCATTATAGAGGTGTGAGTTTTCTCTGAGTACATAAAGAAAACGAGGAAGCAATTGTCCAGGACAGCTTGAATCAGAGGAAGTGAGTTTCAGAAAGGATAGACTATTGTGGACCTTGTTTCGTTTTTATAAATATGAGACAGAGAGAGAGAAAGAGACGGAGACAGAGACAGAGAGACAGAGACAGAGACAGAGACAGAGACAGACAGAGACAGAGACAGAAATACAGAGACAGAGACAGACACAGAGACAGAGGCAAAGAGACAGAGATAGAAACAGAGACAGAAACAGAGACAGAGACAGAGACAAAGACAGAGACAGAGACAGAGACAGAGACAGAGAGACAGAGACACAGAGAGACAGAGACAGATATAAAGACAGAGACAGAGACATAGAGAGATAGAGACAGAGAGACAGAGACAGAGACAGAGATAGAGAGACAGAGAGACAGATACAAAGGCAGAGACAGACAAAGGCAGGTATAGAGACAGAGACATACAAAGAAAGAGACAGGGACAGGCAGACAAAGAAAGAAACAGAGAAAGAGATAGAGACAGACATCGATAGACAGATTGAGAGAAAAAACAGAGGGAGAGAGATATGTGCGTAAAGATTAAAGAGAAAATTCTTCATGCCATATCCGTGGACTTAGAAAAGGTACATGACAGTGTGGATAGATCATTCGTATTCTAAGTGTAACAGATGCATGAGCTAAGGGAATTTCCTCGGTGGGGCATTATGCATATGGAACCATGATGTGTGTGTAAGGAGGAATCAGATGGGATCTGCCCGGAACTGAATTGAATGATTTATCTGGACCTGACACGGCTTCTTGCTCGCTGCCGGACCTGACCTCCTCTAAAGTGAGTGACATGACACTTTTTTTTTTTAAGGTTGATATATGTAAGTCGAGTTTCTTGTCGATGCAGCGAGGAATAAAGATACAGTATTTAAGATAAAAATGAACGATTGGAAAAAATTGAATGAAATGTGATATGTTTTGCAACCGGTGGGAAAATAAATGTAGTTTGATGGAACACTGGGACAGCTATACGAGAGGGATATTTTTCTCCTTCGAGGAGAAATAATTGAGGAAGGGAGATACAAAAATTAATCCTGAGTTAAATACATACACACACACACACACACACACACACACACACACACACATATATATATATATATATATATATATATATATATATATATATATATATATATATATATGTATGTGTGTGTGTGTAAATATGTATATATATTTATATATATATACATATATACATATATATATATATATATATACTGTATATATACATATAATAATAATAATAATAATAATAATAATAATAATAATAATAATAATAATAATAATAATAATAATAATAATAATAATAATAATAATAATAATGATAATAATTCTGACAGCTTTCCCCGGACTCGAACTCGAGACTTGCGTGGTGGCAGGTCTATGCTCTACCGACTATGCTACCGTGACTATAAGATTCTTCAACCTTGGGGTTAATCTAACTCCCGCAGGATTTGAGTCGACTGTTAACTGCCGTCCTAATCTCGATTTTACGAAGAACCAAGCCCACTTGTAGCTAGTGGTTAAGCTGGTACGTATCCTTGATAGACTTTTGTCGTTGTAATACCTGGATAGAATCGGCAATGACGACGATGTCAATCAAATAATTCCGACAGCTGCCCCCGGATAACTGTCGGAATTATTTGATTGACATCGTCGTCATTGGCGATTCTATTAATATATATATATATATATATATATATATATATATATATATATATATATATATATATATATATATATATATATACATATTGCAGACCTGGAATCAGGGCTAAGGGGACGAGATATATGATGACTGAAAGACTTTTAAGAGAGTAAAACTTTTTTTTCTTTTTTAGGTCGATATATGAAAGTAGAATTTCATGTTGATGCAGCGAGGGATAAAAATACAGGATCTAAGATAAGAATGAAAGATTGGAAAACATTTTTTTGAAGGTGATGTGATACGCTTTGCCACCGATGAAAAAATAGGTGTATTTTGATTGAACATAGTGACAGCTACACGAGAAGGATTTTTTTTTTCTTTAAAAAAAATGAAGAAGGGAGACGCTGAAATTAACCCTGAATTGATTTTTTTTCCCGCTGGACGCGAAATTAGGGCTCAGGGGACAAGATATATAATGGCTGAAAGACGCCAAGACACAGTAGCAGTGTTTTAGACGTGGTGGAATGTGGGAGCATCTAACCAAAAGGTCCTTTTCTGAAAAGGATTGTCGTCTGTGCTCCTGAGTTGCCAGACACAGACAGCCATGATGAATGGAAGCCAGTCTAAGCATATTGTCAATCTAAAAAAAAAAAGCCTGTGCCATCAGCCTCTCTTTCCTTGCAACAGGTGTCCAGCTAAAACTGTCAACAAACGCCAGCAAGGTCGCCATAGAGACTGTGCCCGAACGACTCGTCCATAGCACCCCTACACACCTCGGTTTTTTCATCAGGAATCTCTCCAAGGCCGAGCTCAACCACAGCGCCTTCGACAGAGAGCTCCTTGCCATCCACCACGTCGTCTGCCACTTCCACCACTCCTCGAATGTTCCTCTATTATCAAAACCGACCTTCAACCTCTGGTGCACGCTTTCACAAAACAGCGGGACGTCTGGTTCATCAGACAGCGCCACCATCTCTCTGCCATCGCCGAGTTCAATTACACCATAAGGTACGTCCTCGGTACAAAGAACCCTGTCGTCGACGCCCTCTCCCAAAGAGCCATCGACACAGTTCAACTCGGCCTTGACTACAAAGCCATCGCCTACAGGACATCCATCACATCCCACATGATTCAGGGCGTTCCCTTCCACGATAAGCACACCATCCTCTGCGATATCAGCACCGACCGCCCACGACCC
>NC_134816.1:32516266-32523766 GCF_046742065.1 Oratosquilla oratoria | reverse complement strand
CGTAATCTGTAGCGTGCTGATCTCTCACTCGCATTATCTTATCTCATAAGGGAATGTAAATAAGCGTTACTCTAAAATATGTCGTAAATAAAGTCTCAACTCCGAATGAATTGTATAATAGAAAATTATATTGGGCTACAAAAAAATTATAAAAAGTTATCTAATAGTATGATGTGAAATAAGAAGTCATATTAGATTAAAAACGCAGAAAAGCAAATAGAAAATAAAAATAAAAGAAACTAAATGAAAGACTAAAGTCTTGCGTGATTATCAAAGAGAATTTCAATATCTATACAAAAACATTTGCAACTACCTCAATAGAAAGTTGACTATGCTTGTGGAGATAACAATTGACGAATTTATTGATAGATTGTCTGCCTCCTCCCTTTAGCAACTCCTTTCTCTCCTCGTGTCCTCTTCTTGTCCTCTTTTTGTCCTGATCAAATTCGTTCATCAACTTTTCCTCAATCACCTCATAAATTTCGAGAAGAACGCACACGACTTCGTTAGAAGTTCTTCTGTCCAGTCCAAACTGAAAAATTATTGACCCCTGACCCCTCCTCCCTGCCGTCCTCATCCACCAGATATCAAAATACATCCCAAAATTTAACCCGTCATATTTTTAATGAATTTTGTTTTGGCTGTCCATTACACCCGTCCGAGCCAAAGACTGTGATATGAAATGATGTAATGGACACATGTATACTCTCCTACTGGGATTCGAACCCTCGCCTGACACAAACACATGTATACACCAAACAACACCAATATCATATAACACTTAATCTCCCTTTGCCTCCGTGACCGGTGATGAAGTCCAGGAATTGTGATCACATAAAGTAGTCTCGTAACATATCATCTGAGTCGGTAAAAAAGAAGATTAACACCAATCACGCTGGTGAGCTAGAATCTCAAGCTAACCTGCACTTGTAGTCGTTTCTTATGTTAATATCAAATGATTTATAACGAAGATTAATTCCACCAGGGACTTAAAGATGACCTAAGCTAGTGGAGTGAGTGTTTACGCAACCCAGAAAGCAGATAGAACTTAGATAACATCTTTTTAGAGAAAAAATTAATGCGAGGGAGACTCAGGGGTGCTAGTGAGTCCTGACCTTAAATCCAGGAAACAGTGTATTAATACTTGGAATAGAGATAGCAAAGCATAGGTAGTTATCAAACTCAATCTGGCGTTAGTTAGACCCATCCTTGACTAAGCGTACACTTTTGATCTCCGTCCTATAGGATACATATTAATTCACTAGAATTAGTACAGAGGAAAATGATCAAAATTATAAATGGGCTTAGAAATTTGCTTTACAATGACAGGCGTAGGCAAATTAATTTACACTCTGAAAAGACGCAGATTACTGAGTGATCTAATAAAGGTGTTCAAGTGGGTCACAAATTTTAACAAGAGTGATGTAGACAAGGTCATCATACTTAGTCAACAGGGCAGGATTCGCAACTAATAAATTAAACTGGAGAAATTTAGACTTAAGAAGGAAATGAGCAATAATTTGTTTATCAATTGAGTGGTTAACGAATTGAATAGACTCAGTAACAATGTAGTGAACGCTGAAACTACAGGTTGTTTTAAAAGAATGTTAGATAACTTTATGGATTGGGATGATAGGTTGTAATGAACATGAAACTACCTAGTGTATCCTTTATGGTCTTTTGCAGTCTCCTTCATTCTTATGTCTTTGTTTTTAGTATATCCATAGGGATGGACAATGATAAGATATTTGAACTAGTTTGCTAATAAATGCTAATGTTAACAAATGCTAATGTTAGTGATGCTAATCAAAATAAAGGAGATCAGTGACCTAAACTGCTGAACTCGCCGCTGGTCGGGCTACTGACGAGCAAGGTGACCTAAAGCATGTGTGCTACAAGGAGTCTGTTCAGGCTGTGGCAAACGTCATGATTTACTACTCACCATTCTGCTAAATCAACAATAGTACATGCCTCTCTCTCTCTCTCTCTCTCTCTCTCTCTCTCTCTCTCTCTCTCTCTCTCTCTCTCTCTCTCTCTCTCTCTCTCTCTCTCTTGTTTTCCATATATGTGTTGTTTGATTTTTTGGATTCTGCTGTACAGTACAATGAGATTTTTTTGGGGGTGATGATAACAACAATTTGAATAACTTCTATAACACATGCGCAGCTTCCCCCCATGTTTTCCACGCCGAGGTATCACGGATGAGAAAGATGGGATGGGGTGGATAATCGTTGCTATAATCCTGAGAAATTATACACATTTTATTATAGAGCTCCTATTTCTATATACATACGTATACCAAAACCTTTTTTCCCCCTTACAAGGGAGGCAGCCAAAAAACAAAGGCATAGAAACCACTCCCACCCATTCCATCCCCTACATACTACACTTCCCTCCACCCTCTTCCCTCCCTCTTATCTTAGCACCTCTTGGATGACGGGTCATCCCTGCATCTTCTCCACTACCCTGGGTCAGAAGCAATGTCGCAAGATACAGCACATCCACAGCAAGGCCGCTTTATTAAATCGGCGACCCCCCCTCTCCGTCCCCTCATGCAGAAAAGGACGCAGCCCTTTTACTATATACAACAAATGAAAAGAAAAAGATCAAATAACACATAGACGAGAAATAAAAGAGAAAAGGGATGTACTAAGGTTGATTTGGCACGACATGTACCATACCCTCAACGGACTACTCCTTGGGGCGAACAGACTATAGTAGTCACAGTTGCCTCCTGATAATGTCTAGTTGTTTCTCTCCTCAGAGAGAGAAATGTCGGTGAATTGCCTGCGACGAAATAGAATACAAATACAATAGACAATGGAGAGTCAATGTTCCTCTCGACTACATCCAAACTGTGTTGTCATCACATGACAGGAATGGACAGACGGGTGATAAAGAATCGGACAAAATATTTGTTCATTTTTCTGGGATCGAAACAGCATCATGTACCTCATTTCAACGGAACCAGTGAAATCCAGGATCACTTTATGGCAACACATCCAGCCCACCAACAGGAAATATTACCATAAAACGATTCTAACTTTTCTGAAACCCTTGAAACGAAGCATCGTATTTGAAACGGACTACGAGCTTTATCGCGTGTCAAGCTTCCTTGAAATACGACCTTACTGCGTTGTACGAACCAAACACGACATTGACGGTCTTGTGACACTTTATGACACTTTACAAGGTCCACGTGACACACATGGTGACACGTGAACCTTTCGCTTGAATGCTGTCCCCTCGCTGATATCTCCAACTGATCGGCAAGGTGTCAGAACAAGCCGACGTCTAGTGTCAACCAACTTGACTAACAACGGAACCAAGAACAACATCCTGGGTGATATAAAACGAGGCGCCTACGCCGGGAGGCGCTGAGTATCTGCTGCCAAAAACGTCACTTCTGCCTTGTCATACGCTTGGGTGACTGTTTGGGGCAGGTGACGGTCACTGCTGCGAATGGAAGAGCACTACGGATTTCGAACCCACAACAAAGCAAATGCGAGACCAGCACGCCTCCTATAGTAGCGATGTTTCAAGATAAGAACAAAGCCAGGTCACAGTCTGAGGCTCAGACTGTGACCTGAGGTTAAATAATAACATTTGACATCGGGTTACCTTCCTGAGTGACTTATAGTCTAGAGAGAAAACAAAAATAGAAACGGAGATGGAGATTGAAATAAAAATAATATTGAGATAGGCTTCAAGAAAGAGACATAGATATAGAAACTAAGATATAGGGACAAAATTAGAAATAGAGAGATATAGAGATTGATATAAAGAGAGAGGCAAATACAGAGATAGATATAAAGGTAGAGATAAAAAGGTATAGAGATTGAAATACAAATAGGGATGGAGATGAAGACGGATATAAAGATATAAAGCCATATAAATAAAAACACAGATACAAGAATAGATGTAGAGAAATAATAAGAAATAATAGAAATACTGTAGAAACAGAGATCTACAGATAGAGACTGAGATAGGAATATAGACATAGAGATAGAAGATAAAAGTGGAGATAGAGATAAGGCTATAGATATAGATGCAGATAAAAACATTGAGGTAGAGAGAGACAGGGATAGAAATATTGACATAGAGATAGGATGATAGAAGTAGAGACAGAGATAGGAATATAGATATAAGCAAGAGAGATAGAGGTAGAGATGGAGATGGATATATAAAGATGTATAGAGGTAGAAATAGTGGAAGAGATGGAAATGAAGTTAGAGACGGAGATAGGGATGGGAGAGATAGATGGAGAGAGAGAGAGAGAGAGAGAGAGAGAGAGAGAGAGAGAGAGAGAGAGAGAGAGAGAGAGAGAGAGAGAGAGAGAGAGAGAGAGAGAGAGAGTCTAAACGTACACAAGCTAATGCCAGAGACCCTTTTCATCTTCTTAGACAACCTCCTGGGAGGGAGAAGGAAGACCTTTCCGAGATGCGGCCTTTCGTCCCTCCTCAGCTCGACGCCTCGATCACGTCCAACAGACTCGTCCTGATGATCTTCGGAAGGCGGGGGGGAGCATTGTTCCCAACAGGTATTGGAAATCGGAGGCTAAGGGAGGAGAAAGTGGGGGGGGGGGAGAACGGGGAAATGGGGAGAAGGGGAGAGGAGAGAAGGAAAGGGGGAGAGCGGGGAGAAGAGGGGGAAATCGAAAATTTTGATGAAACCATCTCCATGAGGAATTCTGCAGACCAGGATATTGTACTGCGTTTCCTAGAACTCCGGATGATGGTAATATTTATTTCTGAAATTCTTGAAAAAAAAAATCCACGTTTTTCCATATCCGAAGGTTTATATACGAAGACAGATACGACACATATTGCAGCGCAAAAAAATACAAGATGAAATAAAATGAACAAAATTAGAAAAGATTCATGGTAAAACATCGCAGATATAATCATAAAACAACGTCATACAACATTAAAGCGAATGAGGATAAAGTTGAATAGAATATTGTATGCAAAATTATTATACTTGCGTTTCTTTGTAATGATAACAGGTTACCTCTGCAGTGCATTTGATATTGTTGGAAATTGTATATGTATATATGTGTGCGCGAGTGTGTATGTTATGGAATAAATAATTCGTGACAGTGATGTATATGTATATGTCTGAGCTCTCATCCGGGAATTCGGGAGGATAAGAGCTGTCCATCACTAATCTAACATGTGATCCAATACCGCAGTGAATTGTAACATATGCATATATGCATATATACATGTTCGTGAAGCGTGGCAGGAGATTCTCTTTCGAGCATGTTCTGTTAAAAACGATGGCAGAAGATTTAGAAATTAAATTCTTTTGTAAGCTTTCTAGCTTTCGGAATGTAGATTTCTGTGGAAAGGAGAGGGGAAGAATTAAAGTTCCAGTGGTCATTGGGGACTTATATTGATAATATTTATCACACAATACAGGAAATAAAGCAAAAAAACAAAATACAGTAGAATAAACCATAACAATAGCGATCCAAAAATCTACAAACCTAATAACCCCCTTGGCCCATGATTAGTCAAATATCAACACCTACGTACAAGTTGGCTAAAAATTTAAATGATCTCATGACCCCAATTATTTCGAACAGATTAAGCTTGCCATTGTCCCACGAGTTCCTGAACCTGGTAAAATATGCTACCGGCAGAGGAAAAATAACCTAATTAGATGCCACTTCACTGTTTACTAATATTCCCGTTGACAGACCTATAAACTTTATCTGTGGTAAAGTATACAGAAGTTGGCCTGACCTGGACTAGACACACCTAAAAACTATCTCCTCTCTCTACCCCAGACGTGCACAAAAGTTATCTCCTTTCGCTGTCCACCAGGGGAAGCTTTACCAACAAACGGATGGAGTTGCTATGGGTTCCCCTTAGGGGTTCTATATGCTATTTTTTCATGGGCTCAGTAGTCGATTTTAGTCGATTTGCAATTTACTGGAGATACATTGGTGATATTCTTGTCTAAACTGTTTTCCTCCAAGACCTTGAAACCTTGAGGAGGAAGCTCATGGAAGTGTCGGGGATTGAATTCACTGCCGAGTATAATGAAAGTGGGTCCCCCCCCCCTTCGTGGATGTCCTCCTCAAAAGACTAATTTCTCCTTTGTTTCTAGTGTTTATGCGAAAGACACCAACCCAATGCTATGCATGAGTAAATAAAGCGAGTGCCCCCCAAAATACAGAGAATCCACCATAAATACCCTTTTAAAAGAGGTCTTTCCTATTGTTCATATTGACCGGACACCCAGAAGGATATTGACAAGGTCCTCCAACTACTCATCAATAATGATTACTCTAACAGCGTGGTCCAAGCTACATTTAGAAGAGCTATTGGCACTTGGCACCAAGAACCTCACCACACTGACACAGAACAAGACAAGAAGGAACTACTCACCGCATAAGCCCCACTTGTCCAACAAGTATAAAGATAATGAAAAAATATTGAAAAATATTATTTAAAAAAAATGTGACCCCCTACGAAAGAAGGCGATAAATTATCACTCATAATTTATTACAGGGGAAGACATGTTCTCTAATTCTGAGAAAGAGTACCGCACCAAATCCTCATTGATTTCGTCAATCCCACGTAGTGTACAAATTCACTTGCCCAGAGGAGGACTATACGCTCCTATCTACCTAAGTGGGGAAGACAACTGCCACCCTGTCCAGACGACTCATCCTCCACCTTTAACAAGAGGGACCTAAACACCACCTTTGGACTTACAATAGACACCATCTCGACAGGGAAACCATGACAAGTAATACGGAAATTGTCGCAAAGGAGATGGACCTCCAACGCCTGACCATCTTGCACGCCTGACCTGCAAACAATGTCCAAGCTAATGATTTACCTACAAGGAAAGAGCCCTAAATTCAGAGAACACCTACACACAAGCACCCCACGAAGGCTCAGAATACACACAAACACTCCACAGAGGCACAAAAATCATGCCTATGACGATCAACAAAATGCCGCCAGTTAAGCTGAGGAGAGCCAAGCGTGACCTCTCCAAGATTAGTCTTACTTCGTATATATAAACAGATCACTCGTTTGCAAATCTATATTCCAACTGAGAGTGCAGAACGATCTACAAGACGTCTTGGCTTATTCTATTGGGTGTTGTTTTTTGCTTTATTTTCTGTATTGTATGTTCAATACTGTCAATATAAATCCCCAGTATCTATTGGAAATTTACTTTTTCCCCATTCCTTTCCCCAGAAATCTACTTTTCGAAACACACGTATACACACACACACTAAAGTACATATACATTTGTGCACATTTGCATATGCAAACATAGAAACATAAAAACATACATGCATGTATACACACACGCGCACATACACATATAGTTTCACATTATCACACACACACGCACACACACACACACACACACACACACACACACACACACACACACACACACACACACACACACACACACACACACACGCGCGCGCGCGCGCGCGCGGTGGCGCAGTTGGTAGAACGCTGAGCT
>NC_134816.1:32506266-32513766 GCF_046742065.1 Oratosquilla oratoria | reverse complement strand
GGCGCTAAGAGTTTAATCCTAATCTGAGGAATAAAACTTCACATCTCCCTTTGCTCCCGAATCTGCGTTAAGATTCCCCAATCCCATTCTGAGGGATTATACTCCAATGCTTCCTTTACCCCTTCCAAGCCAGTCTTGGGAAGGACAAATCTTTCACTCAGCACCTCGAAGCCAATGGCCCTCTCCCTTCTTTTACTTCATTTCCTCCCTCATGAATCGTCAACATTTGTGTGTCTCCCCTTCATTTGTTCTCATAAGCCCCCCAGACCCCAGATCCCTCCCCCCACAAAAAAGAAGAAAAATTATTATAAATGATGGGGAAGAAAAACTCTGCTTTATCGAAAAAAACTACAATCATAATTATCCTCTGTCAGGACAGAGTGATTGAATTTCTTTTTTATTCATATTCCCTACACTTATACATACATACATATACCAAAGGCTTTTTCCCCCTTACACGGGGAATATATGTATATATGTATAAACATATATATATATATATATATATATATATATATATATATATATATATATATATATATATATATATATATATATATATATATATATATATATGATGGCGTGATTTTTTAGAACATGGAAAAGTAGATATTTTGAATTATTTCTTGGCTTTCACGCTGTAGCAGTCTTGATGGCGGCTTACCATCAAACGATCTAACGTCATGTCGTTGATTCAGTCTCCAAAAGTTCAGTTCAAGCAATCTTGGTTCCGTGATTTATCTATTCACCTATTTCAATTTTATCTATCGTTTTCATATACAATACATCTTTTCTTGAATTCTTTTTGTTTTTCTTTTTTTCTTTTTCCTCTACTCTTAAATACATCGCTAAGAGATTGATTTAGTGTTGGGTTGGATACCAACGGGCAGCACTACACAAAAATGCTTTTAAAGAGTATCACCATTAGAATCAACACTATTGTGACATAAGTTTGTCAGTGTCAAGTAACAAGCTTATCCATTGTAACGAAGGACTAGAGCACTGCATGCAAATATCGTTCTGCGAAAATAAGGCACCGCAAATATTTTCATTTTCCTATCTGTCTGTTCATTCATTCAATTGTATATTCATTATTTTTATAAAAAAAAAATTATATTCATCTACTTACCTGATTACTCGTTTTCTTCTTTAATTCTGTTTCTTATTTTTCGTGCACAATTAATTATTTCTTGATTTCACACAGATGAAGGCATGCCCTGTTTGATATCTTTCTATGGAAAGCCTGTTTTGATGCTGACTGGGTGATTTGGCAACACTGTGATTATTTGTATTTGGGTGATTTAGCATTAGCATGTTTGTTTGTGTGCAGACGTTTATGGTTAAATGTTTGAATTGGCTATGCGATGTTTACCTCTTTGTCTATTTATGTTTCATATCACTCAAACAATGCCAAACCCGTCCACACAAAACTAGACCACTCTGTATATACAAGCAATTACAACAAATTCATCGTTTTACGACCTACAACAGACAATCTGTTGTAACGAATTTTGGGAATTAATCTCTGGCGCATTTCCCTCCTTTTTGAGAGCTTTAACTTGTCTGTGGAGGTCACTGGTGCGAATGGAATTCTATTTTCTGTCGCATGAAACAACGTAAAGCCAGACACTATTATTAAAAAAAAAAAAAAAAAAAAAAACACTCGACACCAACATAAGTCTCACCCAAAAAATATGGATTCCATTGCAAGCGTCTACCTATCTTTGTGACTGTCTTGGAACAGAACGCCATAGAAATCCTTAAATTTTGCTCAGTAATATGAACGAGGCATTTTACACACTGTTTCACAACGACAACAGCGTCACATAAAGACGACAATATCGTTCTTAAATATATTCCTAGACGCTCGGCTGCAACATAATTCTCATAAAAAATAACTCACGTATGCATCACACCTTTATGATAATCAACCTTATGACATGAGCCCATAGGGAACATATGACCTGGCTCTTTTATTATAAAATCCAGTCTTTGAAAACCTTCCTGGACTCAAAGGAATGGCGTGATTCTTCCTTTGGAATGGAACGCCTTCGGCTTCGTCTCTGGTCCTCTCCACCTCTCTCCCCTCCCCTCCCCTCCTACCCTCTCTATGCTGATTATGATAACTCAGTTTTACATCATGAACTCCCTTGTTCAGGGTGAAGGGTACGGTGACAACGAAAAGATTTTGGTTTTTAGCGGATGGGGATAATTGTTCAATGTGGATGTCGTTTCTAACACCTGTGCCTTGACCAAGGTTCGAACCCACACGCTTGGCCTTTCTTATAAAAAATTACAAAGGAAGAGCGTGCCGACAGGAGACCATTTGGTCCATAACTAGGTCGGATGTGGCAAATAGATAAATAAGTAGATGAATGAATAGAATAAATAGATAATGACAAATAAAACAAACAGAAAGATAACAATCACTTATAATGAATAATGAATAAATAAATATAGAAAATAAACAGATGAATAATAATAAATGAATAAGTATTAATAAATAAATAAGATAAAATAAAATACATGGCAGGCGTTACAGCATATTGCTTAGGTGCTTATCTAAATGAATATTAGAATTTCGAACTGTAGCAGACATTTACGAGGGATCTAGAAGACAAAAGGTAGACCACGATTTTCTTGTAGTAACGTACGCGGATGAAGCTGAGATACTAACTTCTCTACTGTCTAATGTTGGCTTACACGTGGCTTATGACTCTGGTCGGAAAATTAAGGGCGCAGTGAGAGGTAAAGAACAAAGAACCATCAACAAAGACAGCGTTGTTTACAGCATACCGTGTGGTGAATGTTCTGCTGTTATATTATGGTGAGACGTGTAGGGGACTTGCAAAAAGGATAGGAGAGCACAAAAATGACCTACGGCTCCACAGAACCTCCAACTTCTTAGTGGTGCACGCAGAGTCGCAGAGACACCTTCCTGAATGGGAGAATGCTCGCCCTCTCCGCATGGGGCATGGAAAGAGAATGAGGAAACTAGTGGAAGCCGTACACATCGTTTCAGGAGAGGCCACCAACCACAGAGAAGGGTTTACCAACATGTCACTGGTCGTAACCAGGGTGATTATCGACAAAAACGCGGACCAATCAGCATGCACCATTGTAAGACATCCTGCAAGATGATCTGCTATGAGGGTATATATAACGATGTTCTGTATTACATTAGTGTTCCTGGTTCAACTTGGGCTTCCTTACCACCTTTTCCACACACACACACACACACACACACACACACACACACACACACACACACACACACACACACACACACACACACACACACACACACACACACACACACACACACACACACACACACACACACACACACACACACACACACACACACACATATATATATATATATATATATATATATATAAACTTAGCGTGATACGTGCTTATGTCACAAGAGCCTTTCAAATTTCTTCCAATTGGCTCCTTCTCCACCAAGAACTAAAGAGTAAAACAAATTCTAACTAATAATGGATTCACCATGACAGACATTGACAAAGAGATTAAAATTAATATGGAAAAAGCCAATAGCAACAATATCAAAGTAGATATTAAGGTGAATAAATTAATTTTTTTTTACCAAAATACAATGTCCCCTGCTTATAAAACAGATGAAAAAGTACTAAAGGACATAGTATACAAGAACTGTAAGCCCAAAAAACAAGAGGATAAACTGAATTTAATTATTTATTACCGCAATCCAAGAACTTCGTCTCTTGTTACGAAAAATAATATGATTGCTACTAGAGACAAATTAAAACAAAACCACGTTGTGTATAAGTACTCATGCAATATTAACAAAGACGGTGTGCTTTGCAACGAAGAGTACATAGGCCACACAACGCAAACATTATCACAGAGGCTGACATTTCACATGCAAAACGGTGCTATCAAAAATCACATCACAAAAACACATAACACTATCATATCACGAGACCAACTAAGCGAAAACACGGTCATAATTTCAAAAACCAACGAAAAAAGAAAACTGAAATGTCTGGGGGCAGTTTTGATAAGAAACCATATGCCAAGTATCAACATCCAGCAAAACATGTGCGGACATTTGGAACTTTTCGTAGCACCCCGCGTCGTGCCACGAAGATGAAAAGTCCTGTAACACTCATGAACTACCATCTCTCCTAGTATTCCATCTTTTGTAATTTTTGTATTTATAAGCATGTATGTATCTTTAAAGATAAAATTTACTAAAAGATGCCTAAGGTATAGGCGAAACGTCGTAATGATATAGTTTTCATTTCCACAATGGACTCGATCAGAAATGCTATCTATCATCTACCGAATTCTAAGAAGAGAATAATTAGAAGAATTGAAAGTGTTAAGAAAAAGATCACGAACGCTGAGTATGCTGTGATATTTAATAGAAAATGTTTCGATGAAAACCTGCTCCCTAAATTCACTAATATATATATATATATATATATATATATATATATATATATATATATATATATATACATATATATACATATATATACATATATATATATATATACATATATATATATACATATATAGATATATATACACACATATATATATATATATATACATATATATATGTATATATATATATATATATATACATATATATATATAAAGATAAAGATGAGGACAGACATTATATGCATACTGGAATTATATCAGAGACTTAAGACGCCTGAGGGAGTGGATGGGGGAAAGGGGGGGGGAGTAATGTACTTGGTGGTGTAATATTTTGTTCGAAATTGTGCACGAATTACCTGAGGATTAGTCTAAAGCCTTTGATCCAATCTCTTGGGCTATACGAGATTTAATCCTTTTCTTAGTTCATCTCTGAGGATTCGAAAACGGTCCATCTAGAGAGAATGCGGCATCGTCTTTGTTTGGCGATGTGACGTTACCAGTGGTTGATGGTGTAAGGTAATAATCATAATCATTCTTTTTATTTTTGATAAATTTTTTTCTATTATATTTTGCTGGTGTGAGGTAATATTTTTTTATAATATTTTTTTTTTCTTTCGCCTTTAATATTTCTTCCTCAATACGGAGGTAAACAATACTTATTTGAACCAAAAAATAAAAAATTCTCTTCAGTTGAGGGTAAGATGCTCGTCTGGGACGGAGTGGTGATAGCCTAAATGACCCCATCCACGGTACGATTTGGTCTTCAGGCCACCGGACAGGTTTGGTCGGATCCGACCAGATTGGATAGTATGTGTCGGTCTTACAGACCAAAATCAATACACACACGATCCAATCTGGTCGGAATCGACCAGATCTATCCGGCGGCCTGAAGATCAGATCGTACCGTGTATGGGGACCATAAGACTTCTTGTCGAGGTTTGCCTTCCAGTTGAATAAAATCGCCTGACAACACTCAGCGAATATATACCATGCGTCTCCGTACGTGTATCTTACGATGGTAGGTTCGAATCCCGCACTCCTCTCCGATTCCCAGCAGTTTCTGTTTATTTGCCCCAAACAGTCCCCCGAGCGTATAGTGCAAAGGTGACGGCTTCGGCCGCAGCTACTCAGCGACTTCTGGCGTAGATTTATCTTTTTTTTTTCTTTCTTCGTCGTTTTGATGGAGGTAATTCCAGACTCACAAAGGAATGTTGACGAAGGTCCAAAACCACCAGTCATTATATCAATATACCAGTCACTATACCAAGGCACCAGTCACTATATCAAAATATACCAGTCACTGTGCCAAGACACCAGTCACTTTACCGGCTTACCACTCACTATACAAAAATATGTCACTATACCACAAGACCCTAACTATACCAAAATGACAGTTATTATAAAAAAAATCTTTATGTCAAAATACCAGTCACTCTACCAATGTACCAGTCACTGTACCAACGTACTAGTCACTATACCAAAATATCAGTCTTTATACCAACATACTAATCACTACATAAAAATACCAGTCACTATACCAAGATAACAGTCACTAACCCAAAACACTAGTCAATATTAAAAAATACCAGTCAGCATACCAAAATACCAGTTACTAGGGAAACATAATAATTGGCAGAGGAAGCTTGATCCAGCTCCAATAAAACGTTCAATCTGACATTTGAACCTTTTATAAAACATGAAAATTGTCACATAGATTGATTCCATGCAGTGGAGTTCTGTATTGGATATATGTGAAGTCTCTAATTACATACATGGAATCATTTGCCCCAAAGAGAACGAGAATATGTGGGGGCCGGTTTTTTTTTATTAGAATTATTCAGTTGAATATGGGTTCATGAGTTGTAATTTTATGTCGATGTCCTGTGAGTTTTAGTTTTGTGAGTTTATTCCTTGTTCACGTTATTTTTTTGGCTTCCTGCATGTTCTCTGTGAGTTGTTGTCTTTTTTATCCAATTGAGTAGGGGCACATGTCTTGTGAGTATATGTCCTGTTAGTTTTTGTCTTGTAAACTTATGTCCAGTGAGTTTTTGTTTTGTGAGTTAATCTTTTATTCATTTTACACTTGTGAGTTCTTGCATTTTCTCTGTGAGCTATTTTTTTCCTCAATTGATTTTTATTATAATTATTATTATTAAGTTGAATATGAGTTCATGACTTTTGGTTTCATGTCTTACAAACTTGATGTCCTGTGAGTTTTAGTCTAGTGAGTTTATTCCTTGTTTACTTTATCTTGTTGGCTTCCTGCATGTTCTCTGTGAGCTGTTGTCTTTTTTATCCAATTGAGTTTGAGCATATGTCTTGTGAGTCTATCTTCTATTAGCTTTTGTTTTGTAAACTTATGTTCTGTACGTTTTTGGTTTGTGGGTAAATATTTTGTTCATTTTACTCTTTTGAGTTCTTGCATTTTGTCTGTGAGCTGTTGTCTTTTTTGTCCAATTGAGTATGAGATTATATCTTGTGAGTCTGTCAGATGAGCTTGTATCTTGTGAGTCTGTCAGTTCTTGTCTTGTAAACATATGTCATGTGAGTTTTTGTTTTGTGAGTTTATTTCCTGTTCATTTTACTATTGTGAGTTTTTTCGTGGTCCCTCGGGTCGGAAGCAGTATAGTTCAACAAACGTATATTGAACAAACGTTTGTTCATATGAACATATATATTCTTACACTCTATGTTCATTCTAAGAATTTTAGGCCCTTTTCACACTAGTAGTCTGAGCATTACGGAAACAGCGGCGGTACCGCATAGTCAAGGAAAAATTGCACGGTTGTGTGTGAACGTCTCTATTGACTTAAATTGTAATTGAACTGCCTCGGTTTAAACAAAGGCGGTTGAAACCGCTAGTGTGAACAGGGGATTAATGTGACGGGAAACAGAGTGAAAATACCCCAGCTACGTATATTGAACAAATGATTGTTCAAATATGTGTTTATTCTTGCACCCTGTGTTCAATCTAAGAGCTTCCCAGTGATAGAAAAGAGAGGGAGGGAGAGAGAGAGAGAGAGAGAGAGAGAGAGAGAGAGAGAGAGAGAGAGAGAGAGAGAG
>NC_134816.1:32501266-32503766 GCF_046742065.1 Oratosquilla oratoria | reverse complement strand
ATGATTTTTTTTTCTTTTTTTTTTCTTTTTTTTTTAGTTTCTTGTGCTGTTAACTTTTGATGTGGGAGGGATTAAATTATTTGTTCTCTATCGCTCATAAACTGCGTCTTTTATCATGAGGACAATACCACGCTGAAGAGGTGGAATTGTAGAGAGTATTAAGGAGTGACTTTAAGAAAGGCAACACAAATGAGCCTGCATGGAGCAATCGGTAACGTTCCTGCTTCGGAACACGGAAGGCCCGGGTTCAATTCCCGATATGCACAAAGCACTTCCATGGCTTTCCAATCCCTGTCCACAACGACGGACATCAGAGGTGGGATAGATCAGTGTCGCTACTACTTAATCTCTATGGTCGAGCTGATTACACACACAATCACAGCCATTCCAACGTACCAAAAAAAGTCACTTGCACTTATTACCATACATATAACCTTGCTAAGCCGGATTAAGCCAGTGTGATGAGGTAAAAAGACTGTATCGTTCCTCATAGAATATATTAGCCCTCCAGTGGACTATTAAATAAGGCTTAACTACACAACACAAAGGAGAGATTTTAAAAATACATCAGAAATGGATAATAGAATCTGAAAATTAAAATTGAGTAATAGAAGGACTTAAAAGCTAATCAATGGTCCTTTACCAGAGGTGATTAGTTTCCAGTCTTTAGAAAATAATTCTGTGTGACTAAGGGCAGTAGGGGTGTCATGAAATACTCTAGAACCAAATACTCCATGAGTTAGTTTACAATTTAGTATTATGTTAGTAGATAAGACTAGTGGTTAGTAAAAGAACTGTAATGTAAGATTCATATGTGTTTCTATCGCTATCAAGATTCAAATGAAAGAATTAACATATACACAACAAATGTCCATTCCTTTTGGAATAAAGACAACAAGCCAATATAAGCGTTTCTTGTATTATGCTGGTCGGCTGTAGGTTACAAAGACGAGTGGAGGATTAATTCGATGATGAAACATTGGCATATATATATATATATATATATATATATATATATATATATATATATATATATATATATATATATATATATATATATATATATATATATATACTTCACCGAAACCTTTGTACAGGAAATGAATGTTGATCTGATTCCTGGCATTTTGATTTTTAATCAGTATTTCGTGCAGCGAAAAACAATACGTTGAACACTATCATATACAAAACACGTGTTCTAATACATAGAGACTCCTCATCCCATTGTCTAGACTCGCCTGTCTTTTACTTATGGTTTTACAATGATTTACTATTTTGGGGTCATTCGACCCATGGTTTCAAGGCCATATTAAATGAAAATGACCACTCAATTGCAAAGAGTTAATCGATACGCAAGAACGCTTTGTCATGGAAACAAATAAAATTGCCTGGCGACCAACCAGACCAACAGATAAAGCACCACCCTGTACGTAAGGGGCTAGAAGTCCGTAATTTTTTGTGTGCTGGGTAGAAACATCTAGACTCTTTGACACTAGGCAGCTTTATGCATCTGCAACATGTGTGTGGACATATTATTACATGTCATCAACATATCGCCAACATGTCCCACACATCACCAAGATTTCACAAACATGTCACAAGTATGTTACTAACATTTCACAAATATGTCACGAACATATCACCAGCATTTTACCAATATGTCACCAGCATGTAACAAACATATCACCAACATGTTTCCAACATGTCACAAACATGTCACCAAAATTTCACAAACATTTTATTAACATCATCAACATGTCATCAATACGTCACCAACCAATATTACCACCATATCACCAACATGCTACTAACGTCACCAACATGTCATCAACATGTTACCAACATGTCCCAAACATGTAACTAACACAACCAACATGTCATCAACATATTACCAACATGTCATCAAAATGTCACCAACATGTCTCGAAAATGTCGGTAACATATCATCAACACGTCACCAACATGTCAGAAGCACGTTACTAACATGTCACAAGTATGTCACTAACATATCACAAGTATGCCACTAACATGTCAACAAAATATCACAAACATGTCGCTAACATGTCACCAACATGTCACAACGAAAACAGTGCTTCATCCGATCCTTCTTAATCCGTAGAGGCAGCATATACCCAATGCACCCGACAAGTTCACCGCACATTTTACCCTGGTGTGGACCTGAAATAACATATTCATGGGGAAGGTTTTGTGCGTGACAAGAATCGGGAATGCGTCCCACATGCCTGAGGGATATCTGTGATCCTCGTTCTAATCCACTCGTGAATCTATGTTCATCGGCGCATTTGTAGTTTGTGTGCGCGTTCGCTTCTCGTTACTTTTCCAAGGATTAAAGCGAATTTCGATAACATTGGTGCGAGTTAGGATAGCTCCTCCACTATCACGCCTTTTTCGTCCTCAGCCATTGCAACAGTAAACATAGTTCAAGGGATTGAGCATTTTGGGAATGACAAATACTATCACTTGCCTTCCTCTCTCTTTC
>NC_134816.1:32491266-32493766 GCF_046742065.1 Oratosquilla oratoria | reverse complement strand
ACATGTAGATATACATATACGTATATATATATATATATATATATATATATATATATATATACATGTGCACTTAAAAACTTTACTTGTATGTGCATATACGCATGCACATACATATATATACGTATACTTCAAGATATTAAATGAATTAGAATAACGAATCAGTGATAAAAAAAATACTAAGAGAAAAGAACGAACGTAAGCAAGATTAATTGAGCAAGAGCTGAAGAATAGCTTGGAAAATTTTTGTGCTACTAAAGTGAGATCGAATTAATCTTATGAAATTAAAGCCAATAAAAGTAATTCCCAATGCGGATGTCGAATAAAGGGGGAATGAAAACTTGTGAAACGAGTTAAAATATTTTTATGAAAGAGTAGAGACGACGCGGAGAGTGACAACTGAGAAGAAAAAAAATATATATTCAGTCTTAATATAGAAGCGCTGGTAAATGGTAATCCATAACAACCAACCATCCAGCCAGGTTCTTCCTTCAACTGAATTACGTCGTCTTTTGTTAGGTAATGAGAATGGAAGAGCTGGAACACAACAGCAAGACATAAATTGAAGTGTCGAGATATATGTAAACCATTTGCGCTTTGCATTCTCGCTCAGAGGAAATTAGCTTGTCTGTTGTTATCTAGAATTGAATAGTTAGAGTACAGCACGTTTAATGCGAGGCGAGTTAGCCGAGATTTAAGCTTAAACACATTCGTTGTTTGGGTTTTCACAGCTTAATAGATTCTTCTGTGTTTAGTCAGAATATAATAGATATATAATTCAGTTAAGTAAAAATCCTGATAAATAAAGAATAAAAAAGAAAGAAGTAAAGGAAGAAAGAGACACAGCTAATTACACATTTTGTCAGAGGCTTTCAATATAAGAAGAACTTGGTCTATTTCTTTGAAGAAGAGCATGAAAAAGAAAACATGTGCAAATGTGTCACATAAATATAAACAGAGCATGCCCACGGCAAACAAACACACAAAAAAAAAAAAAATACCGGATACAATACAGAGCATTTGTACGAAGAGCATGCCGTGTTGCAGGGTGTCTGGGACAGAATGCTCATCCAGATGAGAATGCTCAGAGAAGCTCAGAAGGATAGATCTCCTGCCTCGGGAGAGACTGAGAACAGACGTAGGAAGTTAATCCAGAAGAGTGACTTGAAGAAAAACCAGGTCCTCTTCTCAGGCTCACGTCCCAGATGAGGTCTTAACTGAGATATAAGTCTCTTAGGAATCTTTACTTTACGGTTTTTCTTTTCCGAATTGGGCTTCAAATATTTTGTCCTGGTTACCGTCAGACGATTATAATCAATTCAGTGGGAATTTTGGTGTAAGAATGGATTGAGATTATCTTGTCTAACTAATAAAATTTAAGGGTTCATCTTAAATTTCATTAAAAGGCCTAGTTAACTTAACCCAGTTTAGAGCATTATCTTGTCTCTAAGGGGGTTAGAGATGTCATCTAGATTTCTCTGTTTTCTTATTTCAATATTCCAATGTTATATTAGCGCCGGTCAACTCGAAATAGCTTAACCCAGCTGAAAGGATCGTCTTGTCTCTAAGAATGTTAAAAATGTTATCTAGATTTATCAATTCCCTCGACTTCAAGACTTCCAAGATTTCTATCTTAGCGCCAGACAACACTAATCAAGCTAACTTCTAGTCTCTAAAAAAGGTTAGAAATATAATATAGAATTAACCATTTCCTCGACTTCAAGACTTTCTAGGCTTGTGTCCAAACGTCAGAAAACTCAAGTCACCTGAGTGATATCTTTGAGGTCATAATGCACAACGAGATAACGTTTTCAAAACATCAAGTAGAGTAAATAAAAAATCATTGCAGACCATTCCTACGAATTATTTTTGCTATTAAAATCTAATTAAGGCAACAAAAACGAAATTCACACGCCATTGTTCTCCATTGTTAAGCACTGAATCTACTGAATAGCTGCAGGAAAACTTGGACCATAATTCATTAATTTTTTTCACATTTATACAGTAGATTCAATGTTTAACTATGGCTAACAATAGCGTGTGAATGACGATGTTTGCCCACCTATACATTACACTTCCAAAGGTTCCTGATGGTAGCCGAAGCTGTTTTCGAAGTACAGACGATTTATACAGAGTTGAAAAATAGAGTTTTTGTTGCCTGAATTCAAGTTTAATAGCAAAAATATTTCGTGAGAATAGTCGGCAATGTTTTTTATTTACTTTACTTAGAGTCTTGAAAAAAAGTATTTTTCGTTGTGTTGCGTTTAAGCAATAAAGTTTTAGAATCTACTCAATTGTCTGTGTCGTCTACCTCCTGAATATGATTTCGCCCACATTAGAACTCTCGTTTCTCTCACACTCGAACGCTGTTGAGACGTCAGCTTGGAGGCTCAGCAACAAAAACAACAACAAACATAGCGTCGTGTTGTTCTCAAATATTTGCAGTAGTTGAAGTATCGGGAGGTTAAAAAAAAAATGTCTTCAGGCAGGCATGTGTTTGTGT
>NC_134816.1:32478766-32486266 GCF_046742065.1 Oratosquilla oratoria | reverse complement strand
AGAAGGAGGAAGATGAGAAGGTACAGGGGAAAAGGAGGATGAGAAAGAGTGGGAGAAAGAGGAGAGAAGGAGGGTTAGGAGAAGGAAGAGGAGAAAGGGGAGAAAATTGAATGAGGAGTAGGAACAGAAGGATGAGAAGGAGAAATAGGTGGGGAGATGGCGAAGAGGAGGGAGAGAATGATGAAAGAGAATGAGGACTACGAGATGAAAGAGGAGAAGGAGGAGGAGGGGGAGGAGGAGGAGGAAGAGGAGGAGCAGGAGGAGGAGGAGGAGGAGGAGGAGGAGGAGGAGGAGGAGGAGGAGGAGGAGGAGTGGGACATGAGGTGGGGCGAGCAATTTAGCGGAGAAGGGGAAGAATGGACCTAGGAAATAGGACAGGGAATTGATGCTATATTATCAAAGAAACAATAACAGGGGGAAATGAACGAGAGGTATGCCATGCATTACAGAAGAGGGAGTCAGAATGAGTAAGAATGAGTCAGAATGAGTCAGAATGTGTCAGAATGAGTCAGATAAGTCAGAATGAGTTAGAATATGTTAGAAAAAATCAGAATGCATCAGAATGAGTCAGAATGGGACGAAATGAGTCAGAATGAGTTAAAAGGAGTCAGAATGAGTTATAATGAGTCAGATAAGTCAGATTTAGTTAGAATGCACCAGAGCTAGAATGCATCAGAATGAGTTAGAATGAGACGAAATGAGTCAGAATGAGTTAGAATGAGTCAGAATGAGTCGGAATGCGTCAGAATTAGTCAAAATGAGTCAGGTAAGTCAAATTACGTAACCAGAGTTAGTCATAATGAATCAGAATGAGTCCGAATGAGACGAAATGAGTCAGAATGAGTTATAAGGACGTCAGAATTAGTCAAAATGAGTCAGGTAAGTCAAAATGCGTAACCAGAGTTATAATGAATAAGAATAAGTCAAATTGCGTCAGAATGAACCAGAGTGAGTCAGAATGAGTCAGAATCTGTCAGAATGAGTCAGAATGCGTTAGAATGAATCAGAATACGCCATAATGCGTCGGAAATAAGGGTAAAAGGCAAGATAGTACAGAACGAAAAACTGGATAAGAAAAGGGATGATGACTGATATAACAAGGAGAAGAAATAAAGGAAAGAAAAAGAGAGAAATTAATATATAAAGGTTGGATAAACGTTAGAGGATGACGTTGGCGTCAAAATCAAAGTGTTATATAATACGTTAACATAGAAAATTGAAACGTTATGAAAATATGTTAATGTCAGAAATAGGCCAAGTCAAGGAAATTATTTATATATATATATATATATGTATATGTATATATATATATGTATCTATATATATATATATATATATATATATATATATATATATATATATATATATATCTATATATAAGTGAATTAGGACATGAGGTCACTTTAGGTTTTAAAGTTACCCCTTGCCATAATTCTCGATATATACTAAAAGTTTAAGTAAATATACTCATAATGAATAGATAATAGATAAATAGAAAAATATAAATATCATAGATGAACTAGAATAAGTAATTGAATATATACATAAATAAATAGGTAAATGAATAAATAGATAAATAACTAGATGAATAATTAAATACATAAACAAAATATAGGATAATAAGATATACTCTTACATTGAATAGATAATAGGTAAATAGAAAAATATAAATAGAATAGATGACCTAGAATAAGTAATTGAATTTTTACATAAAAATAGTTAAACGAATAAATAGATGAATAACCAGATGCATAGATATATAAACAAAATATAGGACAATAGGATATCAAATTTGATAGAAAGCTAAATTAATTTTGATGCCAGAGAAACGGAAATGAGGAAACGTAACACACAAGCCTAACAGGAAAATAAAATATGGGGATGACTTTAGAGGAGAAATATCAGGAAAAATGAGATAATTTAGAGAACAGAAATAGAAACTCAGAAACACTTAACTATCAAAGAGGTCCCACGGGGACACACACACACACACACACACACACACACACACACACACACACACACACACACACACACACACACACACACACACACACACACACACACACATATATATATATATACATATATATATATATATATATATATATATATATATATATATATATGTTGTTCCGAAAAGTTACTCTGAAACACTGCCGCCCAATAACCTATAGATTGCTGGTGGTGCGCCCCGGCTTTATCGCGTCTACGCGTTTTTCCTACGTTGTTTACGCGCTCCGCGTTCTACGCCCGTTGTTTACGCGTAACCCTGACGCATTACTGAGAGGTAAACAGACGAGGAATCAGATTGTGCTTTTTGATTCGCCTCCAGGGTTACGAACTTGTTTGCCCAGGAGATTAGACATGCACCGCAGTAAATTGTGTCAGTTTCATACGCTTGCCGTTTCGCTTATTCCGAAAACAGGTTTTAAAGATGACAACGGCGCAGTAACGTGTTTTGGTACGTGCACAAAGTCGTTTGTGTCAGTGCACATGTGTACATACGCACAAGCACACACACACACACACACACACACACACACACACACACACACACACACACACACACACACACACACACACACACACACACACACACACACACACACACTAACACACACACACACACACGCACACACATTTTCTATTTTTTGGTGAACCTAATAGATTGGACTGTAGTTTACCAGCGCTTCCAACTTTATTAAAGCAGAAGTGCAGAAGTAAGGGTTTTGATAAACAATAGGACGAAAAATTCAATACAATCAACGAATGTTCATGTGGTGGAAATTGTATTTATTGACGAACAACAGTTTTGTTAATCTAAGATTGCATTTCAATGTAATTTTTCACTGTTTATCGATCTTTCCTATATACTAATGTTTATTTGTCGCCTACATAGTGACCCCAACATCTGTTATAATCTTTGTTCTTTAAGTGTTATTCCTTTCGTTATTATGGATGCTCTAACCATGTTCTTGTTCTTGACTTCTAAAGAACACACTCGATATTTCCTATGTACTAATGTTCATTTGTCGCCTACATAATGACCCCAACATTTGTTATAATCTTTGTTCTTTAAGGGTTATTCCTCTCGTCACTATTGATGTTCTAAACATGTTCTTGTTCTTGACTCCTAAAGAACATATTCGATCTTTCCTATGTACTAATGTTCATTTGTCGCCTACATAGTGACCCCAACATCTGTTTTAATCTTTGTTCTTTGAGGGTTATTCCTTTCGTCATTATGGATGTTCTAAACATGTTCTTGTTCTTGAGCTCATTATTTGCCGATCTCTGGGTAGGTCTGAGACCACTCACACACCACACACCGGGACAGCAAGGTCACAACTCCTTGACTAACGTCCCGTACCTACTCACTGCTAGGTGAACAGGGGTTACACGTGAAAGGAGACAAACCCAACTTATCTCCGCCCGGCCGGGGAATCGAACCCCGGTTCTCTGGCTTGTGAGGCCAGTGCTTTACCAATCCGCCACCGAGCCGTGTGTGTGTGTGTGTGTGTGTGTGTGTGTGTGTGTGTGTGTGTGTGTGTGCGCGCGCGCGTTAGAATTGCACCAAAACGTACAAAAATGGCGGCATGTGGCAACTGCGTCAGGATCATTTTTCTGCATATCAGCGGGATGATGTTCTAAACATTTAAAAATTCAAGCTGTTGTTGAAAAAGCATATAACTAGTTATCAAATAATAAATGGTACATCAAAATATATGACTTTTATTGGTAATTATGTTCCTTATAAAATATTGTATCCCCATAAGAGACGATTTTACGGTGTAGAAAAAAAAAATTGTACGCTAAAGTTTCAGCTTTCTTTTTGCGATAATAATATAAAAAAGAATTTTTATATTTTACTGAATATTTTAAGGCATGAGGGCAACGCTGGAACTTCAGACCTGCAAACTCTACATTTCCCGCCCAAACTGTCCTCCGAGAAATATTAACTGATTACTGGCCACCTGCCCGCCCGCCCGCCCGGAACACGCGACTGACTGCACGCAAGCTAGCTATCATTATATTGCTTCGCTGCCTATATGATCACTTTTTATTGGGTTATTTCTTTCTTGTAACAATAATGATGACAGAAAATAATCAAATATGAGTACTCACCAAGATATATAAGCACGCCAGCTACAACAAAACGGAGACAAACTCGTTTAGTCCCCTTAGACGCTGATTGACTGACGTATAAAGTGGGCGGAGTTATGGAAGTCGAAATCCGTGATGAACGCTACATTGAGACTGAACGTAATACATCGCTCAGACGCTCTCTGATATATGACGAAAATAGCCGACCCGAACGTGACGCAACATTCTGCAACGTCATCGCATATTTTTTATAACTCTGTGAAAGATGCCCACGGTATTTTTGTCACGTTTTGAAGAATAACAAAATAATAATAATTATTAGCTCTACTGGAAATGAAGTAAATATAATAATGAACACTAAGACCAGAGACGAGGGCGAGTTATTGACGACAGAAAAGTTTCTAAAGACCACAGCGTACTTTCTCAAACAATTGGAAACTCGCAGTCGGCGTTGCAGACGACTTCACTGTGGTCACGTAACTGGCCTAGCCAAGAAAGACAACAACTGTTAAATGAATACAAGAAATATAATATTATAAAACTAATTTATAGTAATAAAAAATTCCCCCGAAAAATAAATAATAATAACAACAACAACAGCACTACTGTTTTAATGACAAAAATATTTAGTTCGTTCACAATTTACAATACCATTCCCCACAGTTCTGCACATATTCGATATTACACACCTGAATAAAAAAAAAAATACTACCAACCTCTACGCATTTGTCCAAACCTGCATTCGCCCGTACCATATTCAACGTACAGGCATCTAGTGGAAACGGTTAAGAACCACCGACTCAAGTGATGATGATGTTGATGATGACGATGATGATGATTATGATAATGATGATGATGACAAGGAGGAGGAGGATGACAATGGTGATGATGATGTGAATCATACACACAAACACGCACACACACACACACACGCACACACCTCTCATGGCGCTGTGGTTAGAGCTCTGGCCTGCCACTACGGAGGTCCGGGTTCGACCCTCGCCCGGGGCTGAAATAATATCAGTATCGCAGCGCTGAGGGGTGTTACTCCAACTCTCGTGGGCGGGGAGTTGGGTGTGTGTGTGTGTGCAAGGTCATAGCATTACCCATAGATCGGACCTACGAGCTCTGAGCTCTCTTCCAGGAGGGAAATAGCTGTCGATCACAAGTCCAACACGTGATCCAAAGACCAAGTGAATACACACACATACACACGCACACATACACACACACACAAACACACACACACGACTCGTGGTTAAGTGGTAGGTAACCGGCTGCCACTACGTCTGTCCGGGTTCGAATTCCGCCCAGGGCTGGAATAATTTCAGTATCGCTACGCTGCGGGGAGTTACTCAAACTCTCGTGGTCGGGGAGTTGGTGGGTGCGTGTGCGTGTAAAGTCACAGAATTACCCATAGATTGCTCATATATGAGTCTGAGCTCTCTTCCATACATCATCATCATTATCATCGTCATCATCATCATTATCATCATCATCATCATCATTATAATCATCATCATCATCATCTTTCGAGAGGGAATTTGCTGTCGATTACAAGTCCAACACGTGATCAAAGACCATGGTCAATCACACACACACACACACACACACACACACACACACACACACACACACACACACACACACACACACACACACACACACACACACACACATACACACACACACGTAGTTAAGTGGTAGAGTTGACGGCTGCCACTACGTCTATCCGGGTTCGAATTCCGCCCAGGGCTGAAATAATTTCAGTATCGCTGCGTTGCGGGGAGTTACTCAAACTCTCGTGGTCGGGGAGTTGGAAGGTGTGTGTTCGTGTAAGGTCATAGCACTACCAATAGATTTGTTGTATATGAACTCTGAGCTCTCTTTCAAGAGGGAAATAGCTGTCACTCACTAGTCCAACACGTGATCAAAGACCATGGTCAATCAAACAGACACACATACACACACACACACATACAAACACACACGCACACACACACACGCACACACAACACACAACACGTCATCCAAGACCATGGTGAACCGTTGTGTGTGTGTGCGTGTGTGCGTGTGTGCGTGTGTGTGTGTGTGTGCGTGTGTGTGTGTGTGTGCGTGTGTGCAGGCAACGGTTTTCTCGCCACCACCCGAACTCCTCACTCCAATCGAAACCAATTGCATTTCAACTTACAAGTTGAACTGGTAGTTTGTGCCGCACATTTCAGCGCTTACTACATGGTTACTAAGTCTATTCCATTCGTTGACCACCCTATTAGTAAACCAATTCTTGCCTATTTCCTTCTTAAATCTAAATTTGTCCACTTTATAACCATTAAGTTTATAATCATTGTCCAGTTTTTAACCAATAAGTTTATAACCATTAGGTATGTGCCACAAACTACTAGTTTAACTTGTCAGATGAAAACAATTGGCTTTTGAAGTAATGCGAACGTTTCGAGTGTTGCTGGGCGGGCATGACTTCCAGTGGGTGGTGGTGGCGGAAAAAAAACCGTTGGATGTGTGTGCTGGCTATGTGTGTGTGTGTGTGTATGTGTGTGTGCGTGTGTGTGTGTGTGTGTGTGTGTGTGTGTGTGTGTGTGTGTGTGTGTGTGCGCGTCTGTGTACGTGTGTGTATGTGTGTGTGTGTGTGTGTGTGTGTGTGTACGTGTGTGTATTTGTGTGTATGTGTGTGCGTGTGTGTGTGTATTTGTGCGTGTGTGTGTGTGTGTGTGTGTGTGTGTGTGTGTCTGTGTGTGTTTGTGTGTGTGTGTGCGTGTGTGTGTGCGTGTGTGTGTGATGACGTAATGGCCTTGATATCCTCCTACAAGAAAATGAGCAAACTTGAGAAGATGGAAATTGCTGATCAAGTGACAGGCGTCGTGCGTGACTAGATGAGAACGAAGGCCTAACCTTGCTACAGTGATCCTGGCCGGGTTCGATTCCCGCCCAGTGTTACTCCAACTGTTGTGGGCGCGGAGTTGTGTGTGTGTGTGTGTGTGTGTGTGTGTGTGTGTGTGTGTGTGTGTGTGTGTGTGTGTGTGTGTGTGTGTGTGTGTGTCTGTGTGTGTGTGTGTCTGTGTGTGCGTGTGTGTGTGTGTGTGTATTCACTTGGTCTTTTGGATCACGTGTTCGACTCGTGATCGACAGCTATTTCCCTCCTGGAAGAGAGCTCAGAGCTCGTAGGTCCGATCTATGGGTAATGCTATGACCTTTCACACACACACACCCCCAACTCCCCGCCCACGAGAGTCAGAGTAACGACCCGAAGCGCAGCTGTACCGAAATTAATTTCGGCCCTGGGCAGGATTCGAACCAAGCACTACGCGCACCACCATGCTAGTAGTTCATCGTTCTACCAACTGCGCCACCGAGTCGTGTGTGTGTGTGTGTGTG
>NC_134816.1:32463766-32473766 GCF_046742065.1 Oratosquilla oratoria | reverse complement strand
CAAGGAGGATCGGCCGGGCGCCCCCAGGAGGAACGGCGGGGCGCCCCCAGAAGGATCGGCGGGGCGCCCACCAGCTGGAGCGGCGGGGCGCCGCCAGAAGGATCGGCGGGGCGCCCCCAAGAGGATCGGCGGGGCGCCCCCAGAGGATCGGCGGGGCGCCCCCAGGAGGATCGACGGGGCGCTCCCAGGAGGAACGGCGGGGCGCCCCCAGCACGAGCGGCGGGGCGCCCCCAGGAGGATCGGCGGGGTGCCCCCTGGAGGAACGGCGGGGCGCCCCCAGCACGAGCGGCGGGGCGCCCCCAGGAAGCAGCGAGCAGCGAGCAGCGCGAGCAGCGCCGCAGGCCAAGTACCCCTGGCGTAGCCAGGGCCGGCGCAGCCGGGTGCTTGTATATAAACAATTAAAAATAAAGTAAATAGCTTCATAATAACAATACGATAGACTAAGATAACAAAAAAACAATCAAACGACAGGGAAGTGGCAACAACGAGTCGACTGCACACCGAGTCGACATATGTATGTCCATCTAAATAGGATAATTGGAAATCATGGATATAGACTAAGTCTGAATTATACAAATTCGAGGCGAGATAGAATAAAGGGGTGAGTAGCAGACGGACGGGATCCCGCGAGCGTTGCTCCTCTCACGTTACATGTACACTACAATTAGGTAAAACCACACGGCTTGATGGCGCAGTGGTACCGTTCGTAACCTCTAATCCAGCGGTCCCTGTTCGATTCTCGCCCAGGGCTGAAATCATTTCAGCATAGCTGTACTGCGAGCCGGTACTCCAACTTCCATGAGCAAAGAGATATGTGTGTGCGTTAATGTTCACAGCATTACCCATAGATCGGTCCATATACGAATTTTGAGCTCTCTTCCGGGAGGGCAACAGTTGTCAATCAGGAGTCCAACACGTGATCCTTTTGGATTACGAGTAAATATTCGTCTAGGTACGCGTGTTACACCTTTTCGATTTTGCGCGCCGTAAAAGACTAGAAATGTATTCAAACCTACGCTATTTTTCAAATTGTACGCGCATTGCTGCAGTTTCGCCTCCCCTATTTGCGAGATAAAGTCATGCAACGGCCAAAGGAACGCGTAGATTAAAGCCTCAACATATATATCTATGGGAGACCTATTCAGTCGCCTACATAAACCTTTCTTATATATATATATATATATATTTATATATATATATATATATATATATATATATATATATATATATATACTTATATAACTATCCCACTTGTGTATATACTACCGAATGCGCTACATTGGCGGGGGTGAGTCGAGTATAAATATAAGAAATTGTTCTCAATTTGTTTCCCTCTTGAAACATGCTCCGAACATGCTTTCGTAGAGCTCCTTATTTGTCTCGAGATCGTATTTGCAGGGAATTAAAATGGAAAAAGTTAATGTGGTTAAGATGTATATGCATATATATATATATATATATATATATATATATATATATATATATATATATATATGTGTGTGTGTGTGTGTGTGTGTGTGTGTGTGTGTGTGTGTGTGTGTGTGTGTGTGTGTGTGTGTGTGTGATTCACCTTGGTCTTTGGATCACGTGTTGGACTCGTGATCGACAGCTATTTTCCTCCCGGAAGAGGGCTCAGAGCTCGAACGACCGATCTATGGGTAATGCTTTGACCTTACACACACACACACACACACACACACACACACACACACACACACACACACACACACACACACACACACACACACACACACACACACACACACACACACAAAACTCCCCGCCCACGAGTTGGAGTAACGACTTGAAGCGCAGCGATACTGAAATTATTTTCAGCCCTGGGCAGGATTCGAACCCGGACCGCTGTAGTAACAGTTTGGGACTCTACCAACTGCACCACCGAGTCATGTGTGCGCGCGCACACGCGCGCATGTAGGTAGAATTCCACTGAAATTTTTCAATATAAAAATCACCTCCAGCGGACGGAAAATTCCCTCTACATTTCCCGCCTAAACTGTCCTCCGAGAAATATTAACTGATTAATACTGGCCACCTGCCCGCCCGCCCATCTCCTGGAACACGCGACTGACTGCACGCTAGCTATCATTATATTTCTTCGCTGCCTAAATGATCATTTTTTATTGGGTTATTTCTTTGTGATATTAATAATAATGACAGAAAATAATCAAATATGGGTACCCACCAAGAAGACAGAAAAAAAAAAAAAAAAAAAAAAACGCGCGACGATCTTATAAGCACGCCAGCCACAACCAAACGAAAACAAACTCGTTTAGTCCCCTTAGACGCTGATTGGCTGACGTATAAAGTGGGCGGAGTCATGGAAGTCGAAATCCGTTATGAACGATACATTAAGACTGAACATAATACATCGCTCAGACGCTCACTGATACACCACGTAAAGTAGCCGACCCGAACGTGACGCAACATTCTGCAACGTCATCGCATATTTTTTATAACTCTGTGAAAGATCCCCACGGTATTTTTGTCACGTTTTGAAGAATGACAAAATTATAATAATAATAATAATAATAGTTATTAGCTCTACTAGAAATGAAGTAAATATAATCAATACTAAGGACAGAGACGAGGGCGAGTTATCGACAACAAAAGTTTCTAAAGACCACAGCGTAATTTTTCAAACAATTGGAAAGTCGCAGTCGGTGTTGCAGACGACTTTATTGTTGTCACGCGTCTGGCCTAGCAAAGCAAGACACCAACTGCTAAATGAATACAAGAAATAAAATATCATAAAACTAAATTATAGTAATAAAAAATTCCCCCGAAAAATAGATAATAATAACAACAACAATAACATTACTGTTTTAATAACAAAAATATTTAGTTCGTTCACAATATACAATACCATAGTTCTGTACATATTCGATTTTAGACACCTGAATAAATAAGAAAAACAAAAACTACAAACCTCCACGCATTTGTCCAATTACCTGCATTCGCCGGCACCATATACCAACGGCATGTAGTGGAAACGGTTAGGAACCACTGTCTCAAGTGATGATGATGATGACGATGATGATGATGATGATAACGATGATGATAATGATGATGATGTGAATCACACACACATACATACACATATACAGACACACACAAAACTATTTCAATATCGCTGCGTTTTGAGTCGTTACTCCAACTCTCGTGGGCGGGGAGTTGGGGGTGCGTGTGCGTGTGAGGTCATACCATTACCCATAGATCGGACATACGAGTTCTGAGCTCTCTTCCTGGAGGGAAATAGCTGTCGATCACGAGTCCAACACGTGATCCAAAGACCAAGGTGAATGACACACACACACGACTATGGTTAAGTGGTAGAGTTAGCGGCTGCCACTACGTCTGTCCGGGTTCGAATTCCGCCCATGGGCGAAATAATTTCAATATCGCTGCGCTGCGGGGAGTTACTCAAACTCTCGTGGTCGGGGAGTTGGTACGTCTGTGTGCATGTAAGGTCACTGCATTACCAATAGATTGCTCATATATGAGTCTGAGCTCTATTCCATACTTCATCATCATCATTATCATCACTATCATCATCGTCATCATCATCATCATCATCATCATCGTCGCCGTCGTCGTCGTCGTCTTGGACTTGTGATGGACAGCTATATCCTTCTCGAAAGATGATGATGATGATAAGAATGATAATAATAGTTACAATATAGAGGGATATAGCTGTCGATCACAAGTCCAACACGTCATCTAAGACCATGGTGAATCTCTCACACATCACACACACACACATACACACCCGCACACCCACACATATACACATATATTATCATCATCATCGTCGTCGTGTTGGACTTGTGATCGACAGCTATATCCCTCTCGAAAGATGACGATGATGTGAATCACACAAACACACACACACACACACACACACACACACACACACACACACACACACACACACACACACACACACACACACATTTACAATGCGGTTAAAGTATCATCATCAGCAGCAGCAGCAGCAGCACCAACAGCAAAGCGTCATCATCAGCATCATCATCATCAGCAGCAGCAGCAGCAGCAGCAGCAGCAGCACAGCAGCAGCACCAGCAGCAGCAGGAGCAGCTGTCATTGTGGGACGATAAAAAGACGGAACGAGAAAACATATGGAAATACCACCAAAGCCATCCGTTTACCACATCTGCAAAGTCATTAACAAATCCTACTTGAATATCCACTGCGATTTTATTCAGCTGAGGGGAAACCAACCCGCTCTGCTCAGCACGAGCCCGAGGTCCTGCTCGGAGCTGAGTTCAATAATTTGGCGACAGCCAAAATAAATACCACAAAATGCATAGTTAGGAGTGGATCCATGCATACGTACAAAACGTAGGTAAGTGTAGAGAAGAGGACGTTTTGTACGTATCGCAGGATAGTCTCAGTGATCCACTAAAAATGAGTGAAGATGTGAGAGAGCGTTTTTAAAAGGTAGAAATACATCATCATCATAATTAATATATTTCGTAAGGGAAATAGCTGTCGATCACAAGTCCAACACATGATCAAAGACCATGGTGAATCAGACACACTCACTCACTCACACACACACACACACACACACACACACACACACACACACACACACACACACACAAGAGCAGTTGGAACAAGTTAGATGGGAAAGTGGTGTGTGCAAAAACAATACATGAATTTAAAAATAGTTTAGATAAAATGAGATATGAAGACGGGACACCACGAGTATAGCTCCCCTTCCCGTAAAATACAACTAGGTAAATACACACACATATACATGTACACACACGCATATATGTATACACGCACACACCCAGAACATCATGTTGATACCACTGGATGAGTTTGTGTATGAAATTGAAGAACGAATTCAATCATTTTAATAACGAAATTATACTAATGTAAAAAAAGTATATATATATATATATATATATATATATATATATATATATATATATATATATAGTTACGACAATAGACTCGTCATAGTAAAGGGCTAAAACATTTACGTGAATATAGGTCTATTCTTATGTGCACCTGTGTGCGTATGTACACTTTTGATAAGTTGGGAGTTGTGCCGGCTTTCCACCTGTTACGCGGCGTATGAAAACTGTAAAATGAATTATTTCTACCTTTATATGCATATTTCGTTCTCCTTTTGCTTTTTCAACGTGTTCCATTTATTGAATAAGGATTCATGTATGTGTATTATTTCATGGACCTATCTTGTCAATCTTAGGAACTGATTTACGTAATATTTGGGAAATTGTATAATTTAGTTGAGTTCGGAAGCCGCAGAGAGAACGCGAGGTGCAGCTCTGGCTGTGCTTTGCAATACGGACAAGCATCGACATACATGGCGAAACGATCGCTGATTGGCTCCTCGAGAGTCGCGTGACTGACATAGGATGCTCGCGTCCATTTTCAAATAATTGTGTGTGTGTGTACGTGTGTGTGTACGTGTGTGTATGTGTGAATGTGTGTGTGTACATGTGTGTGTGTGTACGTGTGTCTGTGTCTGTGTGTGTGTACGTGTGTCTGTGTATGTGTGTGTGAACGTGTGTGTACGTGTGTGTGTGTGAATGTGTGTGTACGTGTGTGTGTGTGTACGTGTGTGTGTGTGTGTGTGTATTTACCTAGTTGTATATTACGGTACACCACGAGCTATGCTCGTGGTGTACCGTCTTCATATCTCATTTTATCTAAACTATTTTTAAATTCATGTATTGTTTTTGCACACACCACTTTCTCATCTAACTTGTTCCAACTGTCTATTACTGTGTGAGGAAAGCTGTTCTTTTTCAGATCTCTTCTATAGCTGTCTTTCTATGTGTGTGTGTGTGTGTATTTGTGTCAAACTATTTTTAAATCCATGTATTGTTTTTGCACACACCACTTTCTCATCTAAATTTTTCCAACTGTCTATTACTCTGTGAGGAAAGCTGTTCTTTTTTTAGATCTCTTCTATAGCTGTCTTTCTATGTGTACGTGTGTGTGTGTGTGTGTGTGTGTGTGTGTGTGTATGTGTGTGTGTGTGTGTGTGTGTGTGTGTGTGTGTGTGTGTGTGTGTGTGTGTGTGTGCTCTTGCCCAGACACTGTTTCGACTGTTGCTAAGCAGAAACTCTGCTTGTAGCGCCAAAACCGTTAAGTGTGTATGTATGTATGTGTGTGTGTGTGTGTGTGTGTGTGTATTCACTTACTTAGTCTTTGGATCACGTGTTGGACTCGTGATCGACAGCTATTTCCCTCCTGGAAGAGAGCTCAGAGCTCGTAGGTCCGATCTATGGGTAATGCTATGACCTTACACACACACACACACACACCCAACTCCCCGCCCACGAGAGTCAGAGTAGCGACCCAAAACGCAGCTGTACCGAAAAGATTTCGGCCCTGGGCAGTATTCGAACCAACACTACGCGCACCACCATGCACGTAGTTCATCGTTCTACCAACTGCGCCACCGAGTCGTGCATGTGTGTACGTGTGTGTGTGTGTGTGTGTGTGTGTGTGTGTGTACGTGTATGTGTGTGTGAATGTGTGTGTGTACGTGTGTGTGTGTGTGTGTGTATGTCTGTGTGTATTTACCTAGTTGTATATTACGGGAAGGGGAGCTATGGTCGTAGTATCCCGTCTTCATATCTCATTTTAATCTAAACTATTTTTAAATTCATGTATTGTTTTTGCACACACCACTTTCTCATGTAAGTTGTTCCAACTGTCTATTACTCTGTGAGGAAAGCTGTTCTTTTTCAGATCTCTTCTATAGCTGTCTTTCTATGTGTGTGTGTGTGTGTGTATTTGTGTCAAACTATTTTTAAATTCATGTATTGTTTTTGCACACACCACTTTCTCATCTAACTTTTTCCAACTGTCTATTACTCTGTGAGGAAAGCTGTTCTTTTTTTAGATCTCTTCTATAGCTGTCTTTCTATGTGTACGTGTGTGTGTGTGTGTGTGTGTGTGTGTGTGTGTGTGTGTGTGTGTGTGTGTGTGTGTGTGTGTGTGTGTGTGTGTGTGTGTGTGTGTGTGTGTGTGTATGTGTGTGTGTGCTCTTGCCCAGACACTGTTTCGACTGTTGCTAAGCAGAAACTCTGCTTGTAGCGCCAAAACCGTTAAGTGTGTATGTATGTGTGTGTGTGTGTGTGTGTGTGTATTCACTTACTTAGTCTTTGGATCACGTGTTGGACTCGTGATCGACAGCTATTTCCCTCCTGGAAGAGAGCTCAGAGCTCGTAGGTCCGATCTATGGGTAATGCTATGACCTTACACACACACACACACCCAACTCCCCGCCCACGAGAGTCAGAGTAACGTGTGTGTGTGTGTGTGTGTGTGTGTGTGTGTGTGTGTGTGTGTGTGTGTGTGTGTGTGTGTGTGTGTGTATTTGTGTCAAACTATTTTTAAATTCATGTATTGTTTTTGCACACACCACTTTCTCATCTAACTTTTTCCAACTGTCTATTACTCTGTGAGGAAAGCTGTTCTTTTTTTTAGATCTCTTCTATAGCTGTCTTTCTATGTGTACGTGTGTGTGTGTGTGTGTGTGTGTGTGTGTGTGTGTGTGTGTGTGTGTGTGTGTGTGTGTGTGTGTGTGTGTGTATGTGTGTGTGTGCTCTTGCCCAGACACTGTTTCGACTGTTGCTAAGCAGAAACTCTGCTTGTAGCGCCAAAACCGTTAAGTGCGTATGTATGTATGTGTGTGTGTGTGTGTGTGTATTCACTTACTTAGTCTTTGGATCACGTGTTGGACTCGTGATCGACAGCTATTTCCCTCCTGGAAGAGAGCTCAGAGCTCGTAGGTCCGATCTATGGGTAATGCTATGACCTTACACACACACACACACACACCCAACTCCCCGCCCACGAGAGTCAGAGTAACGTGTGTGTGTGTGTGTGTATTTGTGTCAAACTATTTTTAAATTCATGTATTGTTTTTGCACACACCACTTTCTCATCTAACTTTTTCCAACTGTCTAATACTCTGTGAGAAAAGCTGTTCTTTTTTTAGATCTCTTCTATAGCTGTCTTTCTATGTGTACGTGTGTGTGTGTGTGTGTGTGTGTGTATGTGTGTGTGTGTGTGTGTGTGTGTGTGTGTGTGTGGTCTTGCCCAGACATTGTTTCGACTGTTGCTAAGCAGAAACTCTGCTTGTAGCGCCAAAACCGTTAAGTGTGTATGTATGTGTATTCACTTACTTAGTCTTTGGATCACGTGTTGGACTCGTGATCGACAGCTATTTCCCTCCTGGAAGAGAGCTCAGAGCTCGTAGGTCCGATCTATGGGTAATGCTATGACCTTACACACATACACACACACACACACCCAACTCCCCGCCCACGAGAGTCAGAGTAACGACCCGAAACGCAGCTGTACCGAAATGATTTCGGCCCTGGGCAGGATTCGAACCAAGCACTACGCGCACCACCATGCTCGTAGTTCATCGTTCTACCAACTGCGCCACCGAGTCGTGTATGTGTGTACGTGTGTGTGTGTGTACGTGTATGTGTGTGTGAATGTGTGTGTGTGTGTGTGTGTATGTCTGTGTGTATTTACCTAGTTGTATATTACGGGAAGGGGAGCTATGGTCGTAGTATCCCGTCTTCATATCTCATTTTATCTAAACTATTTTTAAATTCATGTATTGTTTTTGCACACACCACTTTCTCATGTAACTTGTTCCAACTGTCTATTACTCTGTGAGGAAAGCTGTTCTTTTTCAGAACTCTTCTATAGCTGTCTTTCTATGTGTACGTGTGTGTGTATTTGTGTTTATGTGTGTGTGTGTATTTGTGTTTATGTGTGTGTGTGTATTTGTGTTTATGTGTGTGTGTGTGTGTTTACATCATCATCATCATCATCATCATCATCATCATCATCATCATCATCATCATCATCATCATCATCATCATCATCATCATCATCATCATCATCATCATCGTCGTCGTCGTCGTCGTCGTTGTCGTCAATCGTGAAATACTTGTCCGTTAACCCTTGTTTTGATAGGTTTTCATAATACATGCCCTGCGTGATATCTCTAGCTCACTTCCCTCTTGAGTGAATGTACAAAACCCAGTGTCCTATATTATGTTACCTACAGCTCATGTATTGTATGTGTGTGTGTATTTATAAGTGTATGTGTATGTGTGTACGCATGTGTATGCTAGTTTCCTTCCTATATTCATAATAAAAACCTCCCCCCGACTGTATGACGCTATTGCGTAATAAACAAAACAAAAGAAAAAAGAAAAAAATCATCATCGTCGTTCTCGTCGTCATCATCATCATCATCGGCAGCAGCAGCAGCAGTGGCAACAGCAGTAGCATCATCATCATCATCATCATCATCATCATCATCATCATCATCATCATCATCATCATCATCATCATCATCATCATCATCATCATCATCATCATCATCATCATCATCATCATCATCATCATCATCATCGTCGTCGTCGTCGTCATCGTCATCATCTTCATCATCATCATCATCGTCGTCGTCGTGTTGGACTTGTGATCGATAGCTATATCCCTCTCGAAAAATGATGATGATGATGATGATGATAAGAATGATAATAATGGTTACAAAATAGAGGGTATAGCTGTCGATTACAAGTCTAACACGTCATCCAAGACCATAATGAATCTCACACACACACACATGCACACCCACACACCACACATACACTTATATACATATATCATCATCATCATCATCATCATCGTCGTGTTGGACTTGCGATCGACAGCTATATCCCTCTCGAAAGATGACAATGATGATAATGACGATGATGATGATGATGATGTGAATCACACACACACACACACACACACACACACACACACATACAGACACGCTCCCACATACACATAGCCAAGGGTTTTCATTCATTGAACCCAACTCATGGGAAACCAGACCGTCGCATTAAATGATTATAGTCGTCGTCGTCGTCATCATCATCATCATCATAGTCGT
>NC_134816.1:32411266-32458766 GCF_046742065.1 Oratosquilla oratoria | reverse complement strand
TGAACTCGACACTGGGCTTAAGGAGCGTTTCTTGTAGACATGACTGAGGGGTCGTTTTGCGAGTAAAAAATGACTACGTTATTTAATTTACTTGTAACAACTCGGCAATTCCACTGGATTATTATCATTTATTTATTTATTTATTTATTTATTTATTTATTTTTTTTTTTCTATTTATGTTTGGGTTTCTTCCTTTCTTGGCCTTAGTGGGAGGGGTGTGTTTAACCCCGGATGAATGGTCTGGGCTAAAAATAGGACTTAAAAATGGCTTTTGGGAACCGGAGGTCTCCATTTGGACATGGTCTTGTGTATGTGTAGGCGCACATAGAGAAGGTGACCATATTTGAAACCTTTGTTGCTGCGCAAAGGGTTAGGGACATATGGTCGTGTTGGGACATGGATGTATCCTATTTTGACGTGGTCAGGGAGGGTTGTTGAATTGAATGTGAGGATTAGGAAGGGCGTGTTCACTCGCACGTTCATTTCCCGTTCTAGTCGCGTGATGAATTTAACTTGGTTTACTTAGTGAAGTTCGGAGGTGGATTTTGACAGCTGTAGTGGACTACCGCTGCTGCCAGTCCTGTTGTCCCTCCTGGCGAGGGTCAGTCAGTTGGTCTGGTAGTGAGTTTGGAGGGAACCTACTGATGGCGGTGTAGCCTGGCACTGACTGGAGGCTCGTCTGGCAGCACCTTGCGCAGGAACCTGTCCAGTGCATGTTTGAAGCTGTGCACTGCCGAGCATTTAGTTTTCTCTCTGAACTCTGTTGGGAGGGCGTTGAAGATTTTTGGACCCTCATGGCTTAGGCTGGTTGCCAGTAGGGTATTGATTAATCCTTTCCGGGGCTCTTGATGGGAGAGTTTGTCACTCATGCCCATGCCTTACACTGTGGTATGGCTTGATTGTTGAGGGCATGGGTGGGGTCTGGAAGAAGCCCCTGAAGGATTTTCCATGTGTAAACGGCCCTGTATCTTTCCTCCTCCTCCTCCTCCTTTGTTGGGAGTAGGGACCTAGTGAGTGCTCCCAGGCGATCCCAATAGTTGAAATCTTGCATCCCTTTGATATGCTGCCTGGTGTAGTTCCTTTGGACAGTTTGAAGGATCTGGATGTCTCCATGTTTGTGTGGCGACCAGAGTTGGCTACAATAGTCCAGGATTGGTTGAATAAGCAACTTGCAGCTCTCTTGAGGAGAAAGCTCTCTTGAGGAGAAAGTCGATAGGACCCAGCTGGCCCTCCCTCCCTCCTGCTCTTTTCACTGACTGCATGATGTGGTGCTGGAAAGTGTCAGCATCATCACTTAAGGGAATGCCCAGGCTGCTTTTTACATGGGCATTGGGTGTGATTTTCCTAGCTCTTTGTGAGTGCAGTTGAGTGTTGTCTTTAATGCCTTGGTTTGTGCCACATCTCAAAATCTCAAAGTTCTCTTGGTTGAATTGCACGTTGCAGTCGTTGGCCCATGCATAAACTGAGTTGAGATGGTCTTGTTGCACGTCCCCACTTTGCCGCAGAGCATGGCTAATGTGGGTATCATCGGCCAAAGACAGGAGGGTTGAGTCCACATTCCTATTTATGTCATTGATATGGATTAGGAATAGGAGGAAGGGGCCGAGTACAGATCCTTATGGTACAAGGTACTTGGCTTATTACCTTGGATTCAATGGACTTGACACCATCAATGGCGACCGTTTGTGTACAGTCTGTCAGGAAGTTGTGAAGCCAGACTCCTAGCTTCCCTGAGATTCCTAGATCCCTTGCCCTGTAGAGGAGGAGGAGGAGGACACCGTGGTCCACCTTGTGGAAGGCTCTGGCAAAGTCTAGGAATACTACGTCAACATTTCTCCCCTCCAACAGGTTGTGTAGTAGCCAGTCGTAGTGTGCCCGTAGTTTTGAGAGGCATGACCGACCTTTCCTGAAACCTTGCTTATTCTCTTTAATGGGTTTATTCACTTGAAGGTGTGTGAACAGCTTGTCCCTTACGCATTTCTCAATTACCTTGACAATGAGGGTGGGACGTGAGGGCGACAGGTCGATAGTTCTTTGGCAAGGTCCGATCTCCTCCTCCTCCTCTGCCTCCTTTACCACCTCCTCCTCCTCCTCTGCCTCCTTTACCACCTCCTCCTCCTCTGCCTCCTTTACCACCTCCTCCTCCTCCGCCTCCTTTACCACCACCTCCTCCTCCTTTACCACCACCTCCTCCTCCTTTACCACCACCTCCTCCTCCTCCTCTACCACCACCTCCTCCTCCTCCGCCTCCTTTACCACCACCTCCTTTTCCTCCTCCTCCTCCTTTTCCTCCCCCTCCTCCTTTTCCTCCCCCTCCTCCTTTTCCTCCCCCTCCTCCTCCTCCCCTCTCCTCCTCCCCCTCCTCCTCCTCCCCTCTCCTCATCCCCCTCCTCCTCCTCCTCCTCCTCCTCCCCCTCCTCCCCCTCCCCCTCCTCCCCTCCCCCTCCTCCTCCTCCTCCTCCTCCTCCTCCTCCTCCTCCTCCTTTATATTATATTGGGCTTATGATGGCTTGTTTTAGTAGTGCCGGAATCTCTATTTTGTCTAGGGAGGCTAACCACAACACAGGGATTGGGGATTGGGACTGCCAAGACCTTGCTGCTGCAGCATTTTAGGAGTAGGATTGCCGGAACGCCATCTTCTGTCTGGTCAGTCCAGTGGCCGAGTTAATCCTGAGCTCCTTGATGGCCTTTTTGATGTTCCCTACTGTCACTCACTTGGATGTTGGTAAGCTGGTTGAGGTTGGTGGTCACCTGGTTGAAGAAAAAGGTTGTGGGATGGATGGATGGAGGATTTCCATGTGTGTCTTTGGTATGCTGAACATGCTGTCGTATTGGTGTGCCAGCATTTGGCTGGCAGGTTTCCTGTGGGTCATCTGCTGTTATGGTTCCTTGTGTGTCAGAGAAGATTGTTTTCTCTGACCTGCAATTGCTGACCGATTGTTGATTATTGGTCCAAAAGAGGTCCAGTATGTTGTTCCTTCTAGTCGGCTCCATTATATGCTGGTTAAGGAACGGTTTGTCAGTCAGCGGTCTCTAGAAGGAGTTTGGCTTGGGCTTGGTCTTCTAGAGTGCCCCCACTGACTTGTTCTGCCGATATCAGCAGGCCAGCATAGAAAGTTGGGGAAGTTGAAGTGGTGGCCACACATGATATCTGTCATGGCATGTGGGGTGGTCAGTCAGTCTCCAGCACTTGGTTCAGCTTTTCCAAAGCTTTGAGATTGCACTGAGGTGGACGGACGGTAGCAGTTGCCAATGATTAGATTTATGTTGGTGATATGTAAGGCTAGGAGTTCTATCACCCCTTTTGAGTGGGATAATAGTGTCTTGGTGTGGGTGGCTAGATTGTGCCTGCCTGAGGTTGACCATTGCACCACCATGGCAAAGGTCTTGTTGAAGGACTGTTCTTTTGTCAAGGCTGTTTACTCTCCTGTATATTTTTGCATCATGAGTGTACGAATAACTTGCCACTGGACCAGATATCGTCAAATGGTCATTTACAAGGATCAGAAACAAAACCAGACCTAGTGTCCCTTCCTTCCTTCCTTCCTTCCTTCCTTCCTTCCTTCCTTCCTTCCTTCCCTCCCTCCCTCCCTCCCTCCCTCCCTCCCTCCCTCCCTCCCTTCCTTCCTTCCTTCCTTACTTACTTCCCTCCCTCCCTCCCTCCCTCCCTCCCTCCCTCCCTCCCTTCCTTCCTTCCTTCCTTCCTTCCTTCCTTCCTTCCCTCCCTCCTTCCCTCCCTCCTTCCCTCCCTCCCGAGGGACACCTCTCCATACATTAATCCATCCTGAATATAGACCCGATTGAAACCCTCGTGTCTTCTGTTCTCATGGAAGGCTTGAATGATGAATCCTCCTCCACATGTCCCCTTCAATGCCCACAGCTTTTCAAAGATCCTGCATGGAATTGACATCAGACTCCCTGGACGATAGTTGAAGGCCTTCATTTTGTTTCCGTTCTTGAATATTGGAGTAATATTGGCTTTTCCCCAATCTTGCGGGATTGCCCCTGATGTTAATGATTCCTCAAAGATGTATAGAAGTGGAAGAGAGAGAGTGAGAGTGAGTGAGTGAGTAGTGGCACATTCTTTGAGCATTTTGGGATGAACCCCATCTGGGCCTGGTGCTGATGTCTCCTAAAGTTATTGGTTCCAATGCCTGCCTTTTGGATGATATCCATTATGCCTCCTGTAATTAAGGTGGGTGGGTGGGTTGATGAGAGCACCTCCATGGAACTAACTGCCTCTCTAACTCCTCCTGGATTTGTTGGCAGCTTCCTGCATGAACACTGTGAAATTGCGTATTCAGCAGCAACTGGCATGTTTCCAAGGTGGAGCTAGTTACCGTTCCATCCTCTTCCATCAGCCTATTGATACCCTCTTTTTAACCTTTGTTTTGCTGCGGGCATAAGCGCAAAAGGCTCTTGTGTCGCCTTTGATGATGTCTGGCCAGTTGATGCTCAAAATCATATTATTTCTCTCACAATGGGAGTAAGCATCACAATTTATCCTAAGTTAGATGGCTCCACTACACCGTCAGTTGTAGTAAACGCACAATGGCGTCCTATGAAAATTAGACAGTTGAGCATTTAATTAAAAGTTGAATTGGCAACAAGCGGAGCACTTGTCTCTGGGAGGAAGGAGAATTTGATAGAAGGTAAGATATCGTACTTACTTTCAAGACGATTTCAAGTAACAATAGTCCTTTGTTACTGTGTAAATATCCATTTTATTGGTCGGAGTGTTCACCTTAACGTCTATCGAAGGAAAGAAATATTGTACTCTAATACCACGGCCTGCCATAATACTGTCCCCAGATTCAAACATATGTCCTTGTTACCTTTTATTAAACAAGATCTTTGTATTATCTGCCTGTCAGATGCGCTGCCACCGTAGCTATCACTCGCATAAGAAATTAGTCCACCTGGAGTGCAGCCGATCATTGTCTTGAATGTGTTGCGAATTTTATAAGTGGGAAAAAGTTGCACTCTGTGAATTAACATTACTGGGCTTTTGAATCGGCACCTCTGTTGCATCCAAAATTACTCTTGTTGATAGAAATTGTTTTTTGAAGTTCACTGGTATTAAGTCCTGCACTGTGTTTCTTTCTGGCCAAAAATTGATTTCTTGGAGTTGGAAGAACATAAAATTAATCCATACATTCACAACTTTTGACGCACAAGTTTGACTGACTCTCAACAAAATAGATAATTCAATATCATCTTTGGCCTATCTCAACTTGATTATAGTTACAAACGACTGATCTTCCGCTAATAATAAATCATAGTCCATTCCATCAATATTATTAAGGAAAAATGTGCAAAGTCATTAAATCCTGTATAATACTGAATGGCCTTATTGTCATTTTTAAACCGGAAGATTGAGAATCTAGCATTCATAGAATTTATCTCGCACTGGATACCGTAGTTCTGGACCGATTTCTCTGCGTCAGCGTCACTTTGTAGAATCTCCTTTTCCCTTTCGTTGCCAACATCTTGAATATTGGATTCATTTAGAAATAAATGTCTCCTCCTAGGTGCTCTTTCTGCATTTAGTGTTGAGGTAAATGTGGATGGTGTATTAAAATCAAAAATAGATGGAACCGCACCAGGCTTCAGGCTGTTACGAGAACCTGAAATTAAAGCAAAGAAAAATTTAGTCCTTTGCTTATCTTAGGAAGCAAAGGAGTAAGGTTAGGGTAAGTTGGTGGGCTCTTCCTTGTTTCCTCGTCTATATATTGGTACAATGTTAGCATTTTTGCAGTCATTAGGTATCTTTCCTTCTTTGAGTGAGCTATTAATTATGTTGTGTATTTTGTGTGTTAGTTTTTTCTTTGCATTCCTTTAGAATCCAATTTGCACTACCATCTTGGCCCTGTGATTTTCTGACGTCAAGTTTTGACAGGTGTTCTGATATTTGTTTTTGTTGTAAATCACTCATGTGGGGAGATCGCTTGTTATTATCTTGGTCCCAATTTTGCATTTTGTCTCTGGTGAAGACAGATTTAAAGTGATTGTTCATGACTTGGGCCATTTCTAATTCTTGTGTGTATTCTATATTTCCTTGGAGTAGTTTCACCATTTCCTGTTTGTTTTCAAGTTTACCATTCACATATCGATAGAATTGTTTGAGTTGATCTTTGCATTTATTTATAATATCCTTTTCATGGTTCCTTTTCTCCTCTCTTCTCACTTTAACATACTCATTTCTATAGTTTATGTAAATTTGCCATTTGCTAGTTTATTTGATTTGATTTGATTTGATTTTTTTTTAACATCTTTTCTCCACCTTTTCCAAGCTTTGTCCTTTCAGTCTTTTGCCTCGCTGCATCTTTTATTGAACCAACATTTAATGTACTCTGTCGCTTTTGTCTTGATACATGCCTGTTTACCCCTTCATAATTGTAATTTTCCATCAATATATTCCATTTCTCTTCCACTGTTGTCTCTTCCATATAGAATGTTTCCCAGTCTGCATTCCGGAAGAATGTCTTTAGTTTTGCAAAGTCTGTTTTGTTGTACATCAATCTTCCTTTCCTATGCTTTTCATTTCTCTCCATGTCTATTTCTTCCTTTAGTACAGTTTCGATGATTATATGGTCAATCTTTCCAGTTGGTGTCTTGTAATGGAATTTGTCCATAATTTCAGGTTCTGTTGTAAATATTAAAACTAGTTTCAATGTATGTTTATATGTATGTTTATATGTATGTATATACATGTATGTGTGTATATGTATGTGTGTGTGTGTGTATGTGTGTATGTATGTATGTATGTATGTATGTAGTTACCTGGTTGTATTTACCTAGTTGTATTTTACGGGAAGGGGAACTATGGTCGTGGTCGCCTTTGTATCTCGCAGTGTCTAGTTTACTTCTAAACTCATGAATGGTTTTTGTGCATACTTTTTCATAATCCAGTTGGTTGCAAGTGTCCAACACTATGTGGAAAACTTTTTCTTGTTCTCTTCTGTACTGTAGATGTTTTTTTTTTTTTTTTTTTTTTTTTTTCCATTTTCTCTTGTCCTAGTTTAGTAAATACTCTGTCAAGTATCTCTGCCTCTCATGATTCTGTAGATGGTCAGTAGGTCACTTCTCTTCTTTGTTCCAGTATCGGTAACTCCATTTTAGCCAATCTCTCCTCATATGATAGGTTTGCAAGTGCAGGTACCATTTTTGTAGCTGCTCTTTGGATTCTTTCTATTTTCTTTATATTCTTTTTGGTGCTGGGTGACCACAATGTCACTGCATACTAGTCTAGGCTTCATCAATGTAACCAACATTTTTTTTTATCATGTCTTCGTCCAAGTATGCAAATGCCACCTTTATTGATTTTAGCAAGTTGTAAGTCTCCCCGACAATTTTGTTAATCTGTTTATCATAGGACAAGTCGTTTGTGATAATTACCCCCAAGTCTTTTTCGGAACCTACCTTCTTTACCTCCTTGGTTCCAATTGTATAATTTCCTGATTCTGTTTTAGCTTTTTCCAAACTCCATTATGCTACAGTTTTTAGTATTAAAGTCCACTTCCCATTTCTGACTAGTTCCATACCTCCTTCAGGTGTTCCTGCAGTGCTTCAGACCTTATTAGTTTCTACTTTCCTTAACCCCTTCCATACGGTGCCGCACACGTAGGCGTCATGGGGAGCGAGTGTATTCGCGAGGCTGCCATATCGGCGTCTTGATTATATTTATTGTAGTCGCCCCTCCATAATGACATTCTTTCTAATTCTTTTGTAATCGCATTTTCTATGGTTATCAAAATTCACGGGTGAAGAGAGAACGATCGATATAAGCGGTGACTATATTTTATGATGCGAGTATTATTACGACACGTCGTACGGCTGGCATTGGTTGCTGCCACCGAGATCTAAGTCCATGACGCCTACGTGTGCGGCACCGTATGGAAGGGGTTAACAGTTTGGCGTCATCTGCAAAGAAGCTCGTGTAACAATTCACATCCTCGTCCATGTCATTCACATAAATAGCAAAGGTTACTGGTGGCAATACAGATCCTTGCGGTACTCCACTGATCACCTCTTTCTAATCTGAATATTTTTGTATCCATCAGGAAGTCCTCCAGCCATTTTAGTAGGTTCCCTTGTATTCCTCCTGTGATCCAATTTTTAATTTATTATCTTATTTTATTTTATTTATTTATTTATGTTTGTTTATTTTTGGTAATTTTCTGTGTGGTACTTTGTCAAAGGCTTTTTGTAAGTCTAGGAAGGCACAATCAGCCCATCCATTTCTTGCACTATGTCTATTAGTCTTGAGTAGAAGCATACTAAGTTTGTGGTGCATGATCATCCTTGTCTGAACCCAAATTGTCTTTATTATGTTATTGTCTTCCAGATGTTTTACCCATCTATTCTTGATGATTTTCTCACAAACTTTGGCTATAGTGCTTGTTAGTGATAGTGGCCTATAGTTGGTGGGCTCTTCCTTGTTTTCTCCTCTATATATTGGTACAATGTTAGGATTTTTGCAGTCATTAGGTATATTTCCTTCTTTGAGTGAGCTATTAATTATGTTGTGTATTTTGTCCGTTCTTTGCATTTCTTTAGAATCCAATTTGCAATACCATCTTGGCCATGTGATTTTCTGACGTCAAGTTTTGACAGGTGTTCTATTTCTTTTTGTGTTGTAAATCACTCGTGTGGAGAGATCGCTTGTTATTATCTTGGTCCCAATTTTGCATTTTGAATAAAAACTACTAATGTAAATGATAAATTAAATGCATAAATAAATGCATAGGCATATTTACATAATAAACAAACAGGTAAATAGTGCATTACATTAAATTGACATATAACTAATAATAAACGAGAATCAAACAGAGTAATGTAAGGAGGCTTAGAGCCCTCAAGGAAGGGAAGATCACAGGAAGGTAGGTTAAATGTTATCTTTTAGACGCAATTTTTATTTGAGGAAAATAGTTCATATGATTAATTTATACCTTGTATGCTAGTCATTATTCTATTTTTTTTTTTTTTGTCGGTACAGTCATATTTTTCATGTTAGTCAATCTTGACGTCTTTTTTGTAGTCAACCTAGCTTGTATTATGATTTTTTCCTAGTTATAATGTCATTGTGAGGAGCATAGTGGAAATAAGTCTTTTGACTTTGTGCCATCCTCGGATATACAATTAATTACTATGTACGAGTCTTCATGTATTTTATTGTACATGATGCCGAACCTAAGGTGAGGAAACCGTTTTGTTTATGGTATTGTTTTGTTAATTGATTAATGAAATTAACAAGAAAACAAACACCATAATTAAAACCGTTTATTGTACATTTTTCTGAATAAAACATTTGATAAATTTATATAATTTTACGCGAGTGGAACTTTTTTCTTCGATATAATTACACATATGGACATATTGAACTGTCATGTGAAGAAATGAACTACTCGCCCCCTAGCCACACTTCCGTATACAGTACTTATTCTTGTATTGAATTACAGGTTGATCGTCACCAAATCATCCATTCACACAGCTCTGAGGCCTAAGCATCGCATCATTTCACCCGACTGTCACTGTAAGTAGATTGGAATAATTTGGGCTAATAGCCCTTTGTTAGTGTGAATGAGTTCCAAAGTGGCAGTTCTGTGACTTTTTTTTTTATTAATGCCCTATTGTTCCAGTGATTTTTTTTTATTCTATGTATGAAAGTGCATGAGCAATCAGATAATAAGGCCATTTGTACCAATACATAAGAGTAGATATACAGCAGGGTCGGTGCATGGTTGTTGAAGACGTGGTGACGTCTGGGTCATCATCCATAGTTGGAATGGGCTGGTGGAATGGAGCAGGTGGTCACGAGTTTATTGTGCATCTTTGTTTTAATAGCGACTGCTTCCAAGGTGGTGGTTAGTGGTAATTCCACTTGGGGGAGGCAGTCGTTGACTGCAACTGTGACTCCCCCCCCCCCCCTCCAGGCGCCAACCTGTCCTTCCTATAGGTGGTAAAGTTCTTAGGTTTGAACTCGACACTGGGCTTAAGGAGCGTTTCTTGTAGACATATGACTGAGGGGTCGTTTCGCGAGTAAAAAATGACTAGGTTATTTAATTTACTTGTAACACCTCGGCAATTCCATTGGATTATTTTCATTTATTTTATTTTATTTATTTATTTATTTATTTATTTATTTTTTTTTTTTTCTATTTATGTGTTTGGGTTTCTTCCTTTCTTGGCCTTAGTGGGAGAGGTGTGTTTAACCCTGGATGAACAGTCTGGGCTAGAAATAGGACTTAAAAATGGCTTTTGGGAACCGGAGGTCTCCATTTGGACATGGTCTTGTGTATGTGTAGGCACACGTTTGGGAAGCTCTGGGATGGCCGGGGAAGGAAGGAAGGAAGGAAGGAAGGTGCGAGTGTGTTTGCTTGCTAGTTTGGTGATGTTCTTTGTCCTTGTTGGAGTGCTTGTTCTGTGTTTCAATGGTTCTATAAGTTTTCTTTACTGCCAAAGCATGGGAAGTTGCTCCGGAGGTACTAGTTGGGGTAACTAGTCTTTCCATCACATGCTTCCGTTCTTTGTGGAAGGATATGCCACAAGTTGCTTTTTCTGTATAGATTTTTTGTTGTACTTTGAAAGTGGGACTGTCTCGGGAGGTGGATGCATGGTTGTTATTGGAGGGTCAGCTAACGAATTGAAACACAGCAGAGGAAGCATCCGTAGGATGTTGGCCTGCACACTTAGCGCATATGACTGTTTGCTTGCTGTAGAATTTGGCAAGGTGACCATATTTGAAACCTTTGTTGCTGCGCAAAGGGTTAGGGACATATGGTCGTGTTGGGACATGGATGTATCCTATTTTGATGTGGTCAGGGAGGGTTGTTGAATTGAATGTGAGGATTAGGAAGGGCGTGTTCACTCGCACGTTCATTTCCCGTTCCAGTCGCGTGATGAATTTAACTTAGGTAGGTCAAACACCACCAGAGGCGCCACCGTCGATAAAGAGCCCAATAGCGCGTCATTTTATGCGCACGCCATGCAAACGGCCAAATTTACATACCGCCGGATATTTCATTCATACAAATGTTATACGAGTGTATTTACTACGATCGTAGTAAATTTCAAACGATTACATCATCAGTTACATGTCGGTACATAAAAATATAAGATAAACATGGCGGCTTGCATTCAGCAGTAAATCGAAAATTGGTTTATGTTTCAGCGTAAAAAATGAGCTAAATAAATTCAGAGTGCGGGCAACTAACCAAAAATAACGAAAACTACAAGTCTCGCGGATTATTCTTATACCAAAATAAAGGCAGCGTGATACGGTAGAGCTGAGAAATCGGTGGTACTAATTAGTTTTTTATTCTATCGGGTCGGATTATCGGATAACATCAACATCCATCCCGCCATCTTATCAAACTTCCCTCTATTAAGTTTGTTACTATTATGTTATTAGTGTAATAGACTTATAGTTGAATTATTTGAACTATTTTCTTTAAAATGTGTGATTTTCATGTAATTTGATCAGAGAAGTTACGTTTTTATCCTCCGTAATATTACGGACCACAGCTACGATTCGTCCTGCCCGCTATGATCACTGGTGGTATGGATCAAACTACACTATTAAGTTTGTTACTATTGTGCTATTAGTGTAATAACTTGCATATAGTTGAATTATTCAAACTATTTTCTTTAAAATGTGTGATTTTAATGTAATTTGACGGTATTCGTAGCTGTGGTGGGTAATTTTGCAAAGGATAGAAACGTAATTCTATGATCAAATTACATGGAAATCACACATCTTATAGAAAATAGGTCAAATAATGCAACCATATATTAAATTTTTATATAAAATTGTGCCTGTCAGTAAAAACCGTCATTGTTTACGTTTGATCGGCGATTAGTCAGACCGCACGTTTCGGCCCGATTTTCTGTGAAAAAATAGGCCCGATTTAATTCCATTCAAAATGCAATATCTCGAGCACTAGGACAGCTAGATGGATAATTCAAATGGCATTATACTCATAGCAACTTTTTGCATCCCATGAAAACTACTTCAGCTCAAATATCAGGAATTTTATTTTCATGTTGACCTAGCTAACTTAGTTTACTTAGTGAAGTTCGGAGGTGGATCTTGACAGCTGTAGTGGACTACCGCTGCTGCCAGTCCTGTTGTCCCTCCTGGCGAGGGTCAGTCAGTTGGTCTGGTAGTGAGTTGGGAGGGAACCTACTGATGGCGGTGTAGCCTGGCACTGACTGGAGGCTCGTCTGGCAGCACCTTGTGCAGGAACCTGTCCAGTGCATGTTTGAAGCTGTGCACTGCCGAGCATTTAGTTTTCTCTCTGAACTCTGTTGGGAGGGCGTTGAAGATTTTTGGACCCTCATGGCTTAGGCTGGTTGCCAGTAGGGTCTTGATTAATCCTTTCCGGGCTCTTGATGGGAGAGTTTGTCACTCGCGCCCATGCCTTACACTGTGGTATGGCTTGATTGTTGAGGGCATGGGTGGGGTCTGGAAGAAGCCCCTGAAGGATTTTCCATGTGTAAATGGCCCTGTATCTTTCCTCCTCCTTTGTTGGGAGTAGGGACCTAGTGAGTGCTCCCAGGCGATCCCAATAGTTGAAATCTTGCATCCCTTTGATATGCTGCCTGGTGTAGTTCCTTTGGACAGTTTGAAGGATCTGGATGTCTCCATGTTTGTGTGGCGACCAGAGTTGGCTACAATAGTCCAGGATTGGTTGAATAAGCAACTTGCAGAGGGTAAGCATCACTTGAAGCTCTCTTGAGGAGAAAGTCGTAAGGACCCAGCTGGCCCTCCCTCCCTCCTGCTCTTTTCACTGACTGCATGATGTGGTGCTGGAAAGTGTCAGCATCATCACTTAAGGGAATGCCCAGGCTGCTTTTTACATGGGCATTGGGTGTGATTTTCCTAGCTCTTTGTGAGTGCAGTTGAGTGTTGTCTTTAATGCCCTGGTTTGTGCCATATCTCAAAATCTCAAAGTTCTCTTGGTTGAATTGCACGTTGCAGTCGTTGGCCCATGCATAAACTGAGTTGAGATGGTCTTGTTGCACGTCCCCACTTTGCCGCAGAGCATGGCTAATGTGGGTATCATCGGCCAAAGACAGGAGGGTTGAGTCCACATTCCTATTTGTCATTGATATGGATTAGGAATAGGAGGAAGGGGCCGAGTACAGATCCTTATGGTACATGGTACTTGGCTTATTACCTTGGATTCAATGGACTTGACACCATCAATGGCGACTGTTTGTGTACAGTCTGTCAGGAAGTTGTGAAGCCAGACTCCTAGCTTCCCTGAGATTCCTAGATCCTTTGCCCTGTGGAGGAGGAGGAGGACACCGTGGTCCACCTTGTGGAAGGCTTTGGCAAAGTCTAGGAATACTACGTCAACATTTCTCCCCTCCCACAGGTTGTGTAGTAGCCAGTCGTAGTGTGCCCGTAGTTTTGAGAGGCATGACCGACCTTTCCTGAAACCTTGCTTATTCTCTTTAATGGGTTTATTCACTTGAAGGTGTGTGAACAGCTTGTCCCTTACGCATTTCTCAATTACCTTGACAATGAGGGTGGGACGTGAGGGCGACAGGTCGATAGTTCTTTGGCAAGGTCCGATCTCCTCCTCCTCCTCTGCCTCCTTTACCTCCTTTACCACCTCCTCCTTCTCTGCCTCCTTTACCACCTCCTCCTTTTCCTCCTCCTCCTCCTCCTCCTCCCCCTCCTCCTCCTCCTCCTCCTCCCCCCTCCTCCTCCTCCTCCCCCTCCTCCTCCTCCTCCTCCCCTCCTCCTCCTCCTTCCCCTCCTCTTCCTCCTCCCCCTCCACCCCCTCCTCCTCCTCCCCCTCCCCCTCCCCCTCATCGTCCTCCTCCTCCTCCTCCTCCTCCTCCTCCTCCTCCTCCTTTGTATAATATTGGGCTTATGATGGCTTGTTTTAGTAGTGCCGGAATCTCTTTTGTCTAGGGAGGTTAACCACAACACAGGGATTGGGGATTGGGACTGCCAAGAACTTACCGCTGCAGCATTTTAGGAGTAGGATTGCCGGAACGCCATCTTCTGTCAGGTCCAGTCCAGTGGCCGAGTTAATCCTGAGCTCCTTGATGGCCTTTTTGATGTTCCCTACTGTCACTCACTTGGATGTTGTCAAGCTGGTTGAGGTTGGTGGTCACCTGGTTGAAGAAAAAGGTTGTGGGATGGATGGATGGATGGATGGAGGATTTCCATGTGTGTCTTTGGTATGCTGAACATGCTGTCGTATTGGTGTGCCAGCATTTGGCTGGCAGGTTTCCTGTGGGTCATCTGCTGTTATGGTTCCTTGTGTGTCAGAGAAGATTGTTTTCTCTGACCTGCAATTGCTGACCGATTGTTGATTATTGGTCCAAAAGAGGTCCAGTATGTTGTTCCTTCTAGTCGGCTCCATTATATGCTGGTTAAGGAACAGTTTGTCAGTCAGCGGTCTCTAGAAGGAGTTTGGCTTGGGCTTGGTCTTCTAGAGTGCCCCCACCGACTTGTTCTGCCGATATCAGCAGGCCAGCATAGAAAGTTGGGGAAGTTGAAGTGGTGGCCACACATGATATCTGTCATGGCATGTGGGGTGGTCAGTCAGTCTCCAGCACTTGGTTCAGCTTTTCCAAAGCTTTGAGATTGCACTGAGGTGGACGGACGGTAGCAGTTGACAATGATCAGATTTGTTGGTGATATGTAAGGCTAGGAGTTCTATCACCCCGTTTGAGTGGGATAACAGTGTCTTGGTGTGGGTGGCTAGATTGTGCCTGCCTGAGGTTGACCATTGCACCACCATGGCAAAGGTCTTGTTGAAGGACTGTTCTTTTGTCAAGGCTGTTTACTCTCCTGTATATTTTTGCATCATGAGTGTAAGAATAACTTGCCACTGGACCAGATATCGTCAAATGGTCATTTACAAAGATCAGAAACAAAACCAGACCTAGTGTGCTACCTTCCTTCCTTCCTTCCTTTCTTTCTTTCTTTCTTTCTTCCTTCCTTCCTTCCTTGAGGGACACCTCTCCATACATTAATCCATCCTGAATATAGACCCGATTGAAACCCTCGTGTCTTCTGTTCTCATGGAAGGCTTGAATGATGAATCCTCCTCCACATGTCCCTTCAATGCCCACAGATTTTCAAAGATCTTGCATGGAATTGACATCAGACTCCCTGGACGATAGTTGAAGGCCTTTATTTTGTTTCCGTTCTTGAATATTGGAGTAATATTGGCTTTTCCCCAATCTTGCGGGATTGCCCCTGATGTTAATGATTCCTCAAAGATGTATAGAAGTGGAAGAGAGAGAGAGTGAGAGTGAGTGAGTGAATAGTGGCACATTCTTTGAGCATTTTGGGGTGAACCCCATGTGGGCCTGGTGCTGATGTCTCCTAAAGTTATTGGTTCCAATGCCTGCCTTTTGGATGATATCCATTATGCCTCCTATAATTAAGGTGGGTGGGTTGATGAGAGCACCTCCATGGAACTAACTGCCTCTCTGTAACTCCTCCTGGATTTGCTGGCAGCTTCCTGCATGAACACTTTGTGAAATTGTGTATTCAGCAGCAACTGGCATGTTTCCAAGGTGGAGCTAGTTACCGTTCCATCCTCTTCCATCAGCCTATTGACACCCACTTTTTAACCTTTGTTTTGCTGAGGGCATAAGCGCAAAAGGCTCTTGTGTTGCCTTTGATGATGTCTGGCCAGTTGCTCAAAATCATATTGTTTCTCTCACAATGGGAGTAAGCATCACAATTTATCCTGTTAGATAGCTCCACTACACCGTCAGTTGTAGTAAACACACAATGGCGTCCTATGAAAATTAGACAGTTGAGCATTTAATTAAAAGTTGAATTGGCAACAAACGGAGCACTTGTCTCTGGGAGGAAGGAGAATTTGATAGAAGGTAAGATATCGTACTTACTTTCAAGACGATTTCAAGTAACAATAGTCCTTTGTTACTGTGTAAATATCCATTTTATTAGTCGGAGTGTTCACCTTAACGTCTATCGAAGCAAAGGAATATTGTACTCTAATACCACGGCCTGCCATAATACTGTCCCCAGATTCAAACATATGTCCATGTTACCTTGTATTAAACAAGATATTTTGATTATCTGCCTGTCAGATGCGCTGCCACCGTAGCTATCACTCGCATAAGAAATTAGTCCACCTGGAGTGCAGCCAATCATTGTCTTGAATGTGTTGCGATTTTTATAAGTGGGAAAAAGTTGCACTTTGTGAATTAACATTACTGGGCTTTTGAATCGGCACCTCTGTTGCATCCAAAATTACTCTTGTTGATGGAAATTGTTTTTTGAAGTTCACTGGTATTAAGTCCTGCACTGTTTCTTTCTGGCCAAAAATTGATTTCTTGGAGTTGGAAGAACAAAATTAATCCATACATTCACAACTTTTGACGCACAAGTTTGACTGACTCAACAAAATGGATAATTCAATATCATCTTTGGCCTATCTCAACTTGATTATAGTTACAAACGACTGATCTTCCGCTAATAATAAATCATAGTCCATTCCATCAATATTATTAAGGAAAAATGTGCAAAGTCATTAAATCCTGTATAATACTGAATGGCCTTATTGTCATTTTTAAACCGGAAGATAGAGAATCTAGCAGTCATAGAATTTATTATCTCACACTGGATACCGTAGTCCTGGACCGATTTCTCTGCGTCAGCGTCACTTTGTAGAATCTCCTTTTCCCTTTCGTTGCCAACATCTTGAATATTGGATTCATTTTGAAATAAACGTCTCCTCTTAGGTGCTCTTTCTGCATTTAGTGTTGAGGTGAATGTGGATAGTGTATTAAAGTTAAAAATAGATGGAACCGCACCAGGTTTCAGGCTGTTACGAGAACCTGAAATTAAAGCAAAGAAAATTTAGTCCTTTGCTTATCTTAGGAAGCAAAGGAGTAAGGTTAGGGTAAGTTGGTGGGCTCTTCCTTGTTTCCTCCTCTATATATTGGTACAATGTTAGCATTTTTGCAGTCATTAGGTATCTTTCCTTCTTTGAGTGAGCTATTAATTATGTTGTGTATTTTGTGTGTTAGTTTTTCTTTGCATTCCTTTAGAATCCAATTTGCAATACCATCTTGGCCATGTGATTTTCTGACGTCAAGTTTTGACAGGTGTTCTGATATTTGTTTTTGTGTTGTAAATCATTCATGTGGGGAGATCGCTTGTTATTATCTTGGTCCCAATTTTGCATTTTCTCTCTGGTGAAGACAGATTTAAAGTGATTGTTCATGACTTGGGCCATTTCTAATTCTTGTGTGTATTCTATATTTCCTTGGAGTAGTTTCACCATTTCCTGTTTGTTTTCAAGTTTACCATTCACATATCGATAGAATTGTTTGAGTTGATCTTTGCATTTATTTATATCCTTTTCATGGTTCCTTTTCTCCTCTCTTCTCACTTTAACATACTCATTTCTATAGTTTATGTAAATTTGCCATTTGCTAGTTTATTTGATTTGATTTGATTTTTTTAAATATCTTTTCTCCACCTTTTCCAAGCTTTGTCCTCTCAGTCTTTTGCCTCGCTGCATCTCTTATTGAACCAACATTTAATGTACTCTGTCGCTTTTGTCTTGATACATGCCTGTTTACCCCTTCATAATTGTAATTTTCCATCAATATATTCCATTTCTCTTCCACTGTTGTCTCTTCCATTTAGAATGTTTCCCAGTCTGCATTCCGGAAGAATGTCTTTAGTTTTGCAAAGTCTGTTTTGTTGTACATCAATCTTCCTTTCCTATGCTTTTCATTTCTCTCCATGTCTATTTCTTCCTTTAGTACAGTTTCGATGAGTATATGGTCAATCTTTCCAGTTGGTGTCTTGTAATGGAATTTGTCCATAATTTCAGGTTCTGTTGTAAATATTAAATCTAGTTTCAATGTATGTGTATATGTGTGTGTGTGTATTTACCTAGTTGTATTTTATGGGAAGGGGAGCTATGCTCGTGAGGTTCCGTTTTCATATCTCATTTTATCTAAACTATTTTTAAATTCATGTATTGTTTTTGCACACACCACTTTCTCATCTAACTGGTTCCAGCTGTCTATTCCTCTGTTAGGAAAGCTGTTCTTTTTCATATCTCATTATATCTAAACTATTTTTAAATTCATGTATTATTTTTGCACACACTACTTTCTCATCTAACTTGTTCCAACTGAATTATTTTGTGAGGAAAGCTGTTTTTTTTTTGTTTTTTTTTTTCACATCTCTTCTATGGCTCTCTTGATTCTTGTATCTATTGTGTGTGTGTGTGTGTATATATATTAGCACTGGCAAATTCTTGCCCAATCTACATTTGCAATGAATTTGTTTGCCTTTGCATAATTTTTAAAATAGTTGTTAGTCATCTTTGAACTTTATAGCTTTGAACGCTTTGAACTTTATCGTTTTATTATTTTATTATATTTATTATTTTGATATTATTTATACTATATCAAAGTATTTATTATATGGTTTTTAATTGTAAGTATACTTTTTAACTATAATAGTTTTTAACTTTTTATAGTTGATAATTATAGTTTATAACTATATAGTTTATGATTGTTTTATAGTTTATAACTATTTTGATAGGTTTTAAGTATTTTTATACTTACTATAGTTTAACTTTTTGATAGTTTACAACTATTTGATAGATTACAAATATTTGATAGATTACAAATATTTGATAGTTTAAATTATTTTGAGTTTAAACTATTTTGATAGTTTAAACTATGATAGTTTGTAACTATTTTGATAGTTTTAACTATTTTGATAGTTTCCAACTATTTGATAGTTTACAACTATTTGATAGTTTACAACTATTTGATAGTTTACAACTATTTGATAGTTTACAACTATTTGATAGTTTACAACTATTTGATAGTTTACAACTATTTGATAGTTTACAACTATTTGATAGTTTACAACTATTTGATAGTTTACAACTATTTGATAGATTACAAATATTTGATTGTTCTATTTTGATAGTCTATTTTGTTAGTTTTATCTATTTTGATAGTTTTTAACTATTTTCATAGTTTAACTATTTTCATAGTTTAACTATTTTCATAGTTTAACTATTTTCATAGTTTAACTATTTTCATAGTTTAACTATTTTGATAGTTTTTAACTATTTTGAAAGTTTCTAACTATTTTGAAAGTTTCTAACTATTTTGAAAGTTTCTAACTATTTTGATAGATTCTAACTATTTTGATAGTTTCTAACTATTTTGATAGTTTCTATTTTGATAGTTTTAACTATTTTGATAGTTTTAACTATTTTGATAGTTTTAACTATATTGATAGTTTTAACTATATTGATAGTTTTAACTATTTTGATAGTTTTAACTATATTGATAGTTTTTTACTATATTAATCGTTTTTAACTATATTGATAGTTTTTAACTATATTGATATTTTTTAACTATTTTGATAGTTTTTAACTTGATAGTTTTAACTATTTTGATAGTTTTTAACTATTTTGATAGTTTTTAACTTGATAGTTTTAACTATTTTGATAGTTTTTAACTATTGTGATAGTTTTAACTATTGTGATAGTTTTTTTTAATATTTTGATAGTTTTTTTTTGATAGTTTTTAACTATTATAGTTTTAACTATTATAGTTTTAACTATTTTGATAGTTTTAACTATTTTTGATAGTTTTAACTATTTTTTAGTTTTAACTATTTTGATAGTTTTAACTATATAGCTTTGAACTATATAGCTTTGAATGATATAGCTTTTAACTATATAGCTTTTAACTTGATAGTTTTATTATTTTATTATATATTGTATTATTTTTATATTATACTAAAATTATTTATTGTATGGTTTTTAATTGTTAGTATAGTTTTTTAATATAATAGTTTTTAACTGTTTTTATAGTTGATTATTATAGTTTATAACTACATAGTTTATGATTGTTTTATAGTTTATAACTATTTCTCATAGGTTTTAAGTGTTTTTATACTTCTAACTATAGTTTAACTTTTTATAGTTTAAACTATTTTGATAGTTTAAACTATTTTGATAGTTTTAACTATTTTGATAGTTTTAACTATTTTGATAGTTTTAACTATTTAGATAGTTTTAACAGTTTTAACTATAGATAGTTTAAACTATTTAGATAGTTTAAACTATGTTGATAGTTTAAACTATTTTGATAGTTTAAACTATTTTGATAGTTTTAACTAGTTTGATAGTTTAAACTATTTTGATAGTTTAAACTATTTTGATAGTTTTAACTATTTTGATAGTTTTAACTATTTTGATAGTTTAAACTATTTTGATAGTTTTAACTATTTTGATAGTTTTAACTATTTTGATAGTTTTAACTATTTTGATAGTTTAAACTATTTTGATAGTTTAAACTATTTTGATAGTTTAAACTATTTTGATAGTTTTAAACTATTTTGATAGTTTAAACTATTTTGATAGTTTTAAACTATTTTGATAGGAAAAACTATTATGATAGGTTAAACTATTTTGATAGTTTTTAACTATATTGATAGATTTAACTTTTTTGATAGTTTTAACGATTTTGATAGTATTAACTTCTAATAGCTTTAACAATATTGATAGTTTTTAACTATTGTGATAGTTTTTAACTATTGTGATAGTTTTTAACTATTGTGATAGGTTTTAACTATTGTGATAGTTTATAACTATTTTGATAGTTTATAACTATTTTGATAGCTTAAACTATTTTGATAGGCTTAACTATTTTGATGGGTTTAACTATTTTGATAGATTTAACTATTTTCATTAACTTTTTTGATAGTTTAACTATTTTGATAGTTTAACTATTATGATAGTTTTTAACTTGTGATAGTTTTTAACTATTGTGATAGTTTTTAACTATTGTGATAGTTTATAACTATTTTGATAGTTTATAACTATTTTGATAGTTTATAATTATTTTGATAGTTTATAACTATTCTGATAGTTTGAACTATTTTGATAGTTTTTTTTTACTATTTTGATAGTTTTTTTTTATTTTGATAGTTAACTATTTTGATAGTTTTTAACTCTTGATAGATTTTAACTTTTGATAGTTTTTAACTTTGATAGTTTTTAATTATTCTGTTTTCAACTGATGTTTTTGAGTTGTGATTTTTTTTATTTTTTATTTTTTTAAGTTTTGATTTTTTTAAGTTAATATTTTTAGTGATTTTTTAAGTTGTGATTTTTTAAGTTGTGATTTTTTTAAGTTGATTTCTTAAGTTAATATTTTAAGTGATTTTTTGTTGTGATTTCTTTAAGTTGTGATTTAAGTTGAGTTTTTAACTATAGTTTTTAACTATATAGCTTTGAACTATATAGCTTTGAACTTTATAGTTTTATTATTTTATAGTATTTGATTATTTTTATATATATTTATATTAAAGTGTATGGTTTTTAATTGTTAGTATAGTTTTTTTAACTAATAGTTTTTAACTTTTTTTTATAGTTGATTATTATAGTTTATAACTATAGTTTATGATTGTTTTATAGTTTATAACTTTCTCATAGGTTATAAGTATTTTTATACATCTAACTATAGATTAACTTTTTATAGTTTAAACTATTTTGATAGTTTAAACTATTTTGATAGTTTAAACTATTTTGATAGTTTAAACTATTTTGATAGTTTAAACTATTTTGATAGTTTTAACTATTTTGATAGTTTTAACTATTTTGATAGTTTTAACTATTTTGATAGTTTTAACTATTTTGATAGTTTTAACTATTTTGATAGTTTTAACTATTTTGATAGTTTTAACTATTTTGATAGTTTTAACTATTTTGATAGTTTTAACTATTTTGATAGTTTTAACTATTTTGATAGTTTTAACTATTTTGATAGTTTTAACTATTTTGATAGTTTTAACTATTTTGATAGTTTTAACTATTTTGATAGTTTTAACTATTTTGATAGTTTTAACTATTTTGATAGTTTTAACTATTTTGATAGTTTTAACTATTTTGATAGTTTTAACTATTTTGATAGTTTTAACTATTTTGATAGTTTTAACTATTTTGATAGTTTAAACTATTTTGATAGTTTTAACTTTTGATAGTTTTAACTATTTTGATAGTTTTTAACTATGAAAGTTTTTAACTATGAAAGTTTTTAATTATTCTGTTTCCAACTGATGTTTTTGTTGTGATTTTTTTATTTTTTATTTTTTAAGTTGTGATTTTTTTAAGTTGATTTCTTAAGTTAATATTTTAAGTGATTTTTTGTTGTGATTTCTTTAAGTTGTGATTTAAGTTGAGTTTTTAACTATAGTTTTTAACTATATAGCTTTGAACTATATAGCTTTGAACTTTATAGTTTTATTATTTTATAGTATTTGATTATTTTTATATATATTATTTATATTAAAGTGTATGGTTTTTAATTGTTAGTATAGTTTTTTTAACTAATAGTTTTTAACTTTTTTTTTATAGTTGATTATTATAGTTTATAACTATAGTTTATGATTGTTTTATAGTTTATAACTTTCTCATAGGTTATAAGTATTTTTATACATCTAACTATAGATTAACTTTTTATAGTTTAAACTATTTATATAGTTTAAACTATTTTGATAGTTTAAACTATTTTGATAGTTTAAACTATTTTGATAGTTTAAACTATTTTGATAGTTTAAACTATTTTGATAGTTTAAACTATTTTGATAGTTTAAACTATTTTGATAGTTTAAACTATTTTGATAGTTTTAACTATTTGATAGTTTTTAACTATTTTGATAGTTTTTAACTATTTTGATAGTTTTTAACTATTTTGATAGTTTTTAACTATTTTGATAGTTTTTAACTATTTTGATAGTTTTAACTATTTTGATAGTTTTAACTATTTTGATAGTTTTAACTATTTTGATAGTTTTAACTATTTTGATAGTTTTAACTATTTTGATAGTTTTAACTATTTTGATAGTTTTAACTATTTTGATAGTTTTAACTATTTTGATAGTTTTAACTATTTTGATAGTTTTAACTATTTTGATAGTTTTAACTATTTTGATAGTTTTAACTATTTTGATAGTTTTAACTATTTTGATAGTTTTAACTATTTTGATAGTTTTAACTATTTTGATAGTTTTAACTATTTTGATAGTTTTAACTATTTTGATAGTTTTAACTATTTTGATAGTTTTAACTATTTTGATAGTTTTAACTATTTTGATAGTTTTAACTATTTTGATAGTTTTAACTATTTTGATAGTTTTAACTATTTTGATAGTTTTAACTATTTTGATAGTTTTAACTATTTTGATAGTTTTAACTTTTGATAGTTTTAACTTTTGATAGTTTTAACTTTTGATAGTTTTAACTTTTGATAGTTTTAACTTTTGATAGTTTTAACTTTTGATAGTTTTAACTTTTGATAGTTTTAACTATTTTGATAGTTTTTAACTATGATAGTTTTTAATTATTCTGTTTTCAACTGATGTTTTTGAGTTGTGATTTTTTTTTTTTTAAGTTGTGATTTAAGTTCTGATTTTTTAAGTTGTGATTTTTTTAAGTTAATATTTTTAGTGATTTTTTGAGTTGTGATTTTTTAAGTTGTGATTTTTTTAAGTTGATTTCTTAAGTTAATATTTTAAGTGATTTTTTGTTGTGATTTCTTTAAGTTGTGATTTAAGTTGAGTTTTTAACTATATATTTTTTAACTATAGTTTTTAACTATATAGCTTTGAACTATGTAGCTTTGAACTATATAGCTTTGAACTTTATAGTTTTATTATTTTATAGTATTTGATTATTTTTATATATATTATTTATATTAAAGTGTTGTATGGTTTTTAATTGTTAGTATAGTTTTTTTTAACTAATAGTTTTTAACTTTTTTTTATAGTTGGTTATTATAGTTTATAACTATAGTTTATGATTGTTTTATAGTTTATAACTTTCTCATAGGTTATAAGTGTTTTTATACATCTAACTATAGATTAACTTTTTATAGTTGAAACTATTTTGATATTTTTAACTATTTTGATAGTTTAAACTATTTTGATAGTTTTAACTATTTTGATAGTTTTAACTATTTTGATAGTTTTAACTATTTTGATAGTTTTAACTATTTTGATAGTTTTAACTATTTTGATAGTTTTAACTATTTTGATAGTTTTAACTATTTTGATAGTTTTAACTATTTTGATAGTTTTAACTATTTTGATAGTTTTAACTATTTTGATAGTTTTAACTGGATAGTTTTAACTGGATAGTTTTAACTGGATAGTTTTAACTGGATAGTTTTAACTGGATAGTTTTAACTGGATAGTTTTAACTGGATAGTTTTAACTGGATAGTTTTAACTGGATAGTTTTAACTGGATAGTTTTAACTGGATAGTTTTAACTGGATAGTTTTAACTGGATAGTTTTAACTGGATAGTTTTTACTATTTTGATAGTTTTTACTATTTTGATAGTTTTTACTATTTTGATAGTTTTTACTATTTTGATAGTTTTTACTATTTTGATAGTTTTTACTATTTTGATAGTTTTTACTATTTTGATAGTTTTTACTATTTTGATAGTTTTTACTATTTTGATAGTTTTTACTATTTTGATAGTTTTTACTATTTTGATAGTTTTTACTATTTTGATGGTTTTTACTATGATAGTTTTTACTATGATAGTTTTTACTATGATAGTTTTTACTATAGGTTTTACTATAGTTTTTACTATTTTGATAGTTTTTACTATTTTGATAGTTTTTACTATTTTGATAGTTTTTACTATTTTGATAGTTTTACTATTTTGATAGTTTTACTATTTTGATAGTTTTTACTATTTTGATAGTTTTTACTATTTTGATAGTTTTACTATTTTGATAGTTTTACTATTGTGATAGTTTTGAACTATTGTGATAGTTTTGAATTATTGTGATAGTTTTGAACTATTGTGATAGTTTGAAATTTTGTTAGTTTTGAACTGTTTTTTTTTATTTGTGATTCTTTGAGTTGTGATTTTTTTTTTTTTTGAAGTTATTTTTTAAGTTGTGATTTTTTACTGGAGTTGTGGATTATTTACTATTGTGGATAGTTTTATTGTGGATTAGTTAAGTTTGTATTATTATAGTTGAACTATTTTTTAAGTTGTGATTTTTTAAGTTGTGATTATTAAGTTGTGATTAAGTTGTGGTTTTTTTAAGTTGTTTATTTGTGATTTTTTTAAGTTGTGGATTTTTTTTTAAGTTGTAATTTTTTTAAGTTGTGGATTTTTTAAGTTGTGATTTTTTTAAGTTGTGGATTATTAAGTTGTGGATTAAGTTGTGGATTATTAAGTTGTGGTTTAAGTTGTGGTTTATTAAGTTGTGTTTTTAACTATATAGCTCTTAACAATATAGCTTTTAACTATATAGCTTTTAACTATATAGTTTTTAACTATATAGCTTTTAACTATATAGCTTTTAACTATATAGCTTTTAACTATAAAGCTTTTAAGTATAAAGCTTTTAAGTATAAAGCTTTTAAGTATAAAGCTTTTAAGTATAAAGCTTCGAACTATATAGCTTTGAACTATATAGCTTTGAACTGTATAATTTTGGACTATAAAATTTTGAACCAAATAGCTTTGAACTTTATAGTTTAAATATTTTATTATATAATTTATTATTTTATATTATTTATACTATATTAAATTATTTATTATATGGTTTTTAATTGTTAGTATAGTTTTTAACTATAATAGTGTTTAACTGTTCTAATAGTTTATTATTATAGTTTATAACTATAAAGTTTGATTGTTTCATACTTTATAACTATTTCTCATAGGTTTTAAGTATTTTTATACTTCTAACTATAGTTTAACTTTTGATAGTTTAAACTATTTTGATAGTTTAAACTATTTTGATAGTTTAAACTATTTTGATAGTTTAAACTATTTTGATAGTTTAAACTATTTTGATAGTTTAAACTATTTTGATAGTTTAAACTATTTTGATAGTTTAAACTATTTTGATAGTTTAAACTATTTTGATAGTTTAAACTATTTTGATAGTTTAAACTATTTTGATAGTTTAAACTATTTTGATAGTTTAAACTATTTTGATAGTTTAAACTATTTTGATAGTTTAACTGTTTTGATAGTTTAACTGTTTTGATAGTTTAACTGTTTTGATAGTTTAACTGTTTTGATAGTTTAACTATTTTGATAGTTTAACTATTTTGATTGTTTAACTATTTTGATGGTTTAACTATTTTGATAGTTTAACTATTTTGATAGTTTAACTATTTTGATAGTTTAACTATTTTGATAGGTTTGATCTATTTTGATAGGTTTGATCTATTTTGATAGGTTTGATCTATTTTGATAGGTTTGATCTATTTTGATAGGTTTGATCTATTTTGATAGGTTTGATCTATTTTGATAGGTTTGATCTATTTTGATAGTTCTGATCTATTTTGATAGTTCTGATCTATTTTGATAGTTCTGATCTATTTTGATAGTTTTGAATGTTTTTTTGATAGTTTTGAATGTTTTTTTTATAGTTTTGAACTATTTTGATGGTTTAACTATTTTGATGGTTTTGATCTATTTTGATGGTTTTGATCTATTTTGATGGTTTAACTATTTTGATAGTTTAACTATTTTGATAGGTTTGATCTATTTTGATAGGTTTGATCTATTTTGATAGGTTTGAACTATGTTGATAGGTTTGAACTATGTTGATAGGTTTGAACTATGTTGATAGGTTTGAACTATGTTGATAGGTTTGAACTATGTTGATAGGTTTGAACTATGTTGATAGGTTTGAACTATGTTGATAGGTTTGAACTATGTTGATAGGTTTGAACTATGTTGATAGGTTTGAACTATGTTGATAGGTTGATCTATTTTGATAGTTTGAACTATTTTGATAGTTTAACTATTTTGATAGTTTAACTATTTTGAAGTTTTGATTTTTTTTATAGTTTTTAGCTATTTTGATAGATTTGAACTATTTGGTAGTTTCAAACTATTTGATAGTGTTAACTATTTTGATAGTTGCTAACTATTTTGATAGTTGCTAACTATTTTGATAGTGTTGAACTATTTTGATAGTTGCTAACTATTTTGATAGTTGCTAACTATTTTGATAGTTGCTAACTATTTTGATAGTTGCTAACTATTTTGATAGTTTGAAATATGATAGTTTTGAACTATTTTTAGTTTTAACTTTGATATTTTTTAATTGTTAGTTTTTAACTTTTTTTCTAAGTTGTGATTCTTTGAGTTGAGATTTTTTTAAAGTTTTTTTTTTAAGTTGTTTTTTTAAGTTGTTTTTTTAATTTGTTTTTTTAATTTTTATATTAATTTTTTTTTAAGTTGTTGTTTTTTTAAGTTGTTGTTTTTTTAAGTTGTTGTTTTTTTAAGTTTTTTTTTTTTAAGTTGTTGTTTTTTTAAGTTGTTGTTTTTTTAAGTTGTGATTTTTTTAAGTTTTTTTTTTTTTTTTTGTGGTTTTTTTTTTTTGTGGTTTTTTTTTTTTTTTAGTTTTTTTTTTTTTTTTTTTTTTTTTTTGTTTTTAGTTTTTTTTTTATTTGTGTGTTTTTTTTATTTTTTTTAATTTTTGTTTTTTTTAATTTTTTTTTTTTTAGTTGTGGTTTTTTAAGTTGTGATTTTTTTAAGTTGTGATTTTAACTATATAGCTTTTAACTATATAGCCTTTAACAATATAGCTTTGAACTATATAGCTTTGAACTATATAGCTTTGAACTATATAGCTTTGAACTATATAGCTTTGAACTATATAATTTTGAACTATATAATTTTGAACTAAATAGCTTTGAACTTTATAGTTTAAATATGTTATTATATATTTTATTATTTTTATTTATTTATACTATATTAAATTATTTATTATATGGTTTTTAATTGTTAGTATAGTTTTTAACTAAGAGTATTTAACTTTTTATAGTTGATTATTGTAGTTTATAACTAAAGTGTGATTGTTTTATAGTTTATAAATATTTCTCAGGTTCAGTATTTTTATACTTCTAACTATAGTTTAACTTTTTTTTAGTTTAAACTATTTTGATAGTTTCAACTATTTTTGTAGTTTAAACTATTGATAGTTAAAACTATTCATATAGTTTTAAATATTCTGATAGTTTTAACTATTTGTAGTTTATAACTATTTTGGTAGTTTTAACTATTTTGGTAGTTTTAACTATTTTGGTAGTTTTAACTATTTTGGTAGTTTTAACTATTTTGGTAGTTCAAACTATTTTGGTAGTTTTAACTTTTAATATTTTTAACTATTTTAATAGTTTTTAACAGTTTTTAATTATTCTGTTTTTAACTGATTTTTTTGAGTTGTAATTTTTTAGTTTTTTTTTTAAGTTGTCATTTTTTTAGTTGATTTTTTAAGTTAATATTTTAAGTGATTTTTTGTTGTGATTTCTTTAAGTTGTGATTTAAGTTGAGTTTTTAACTATAGTTTTTAACTATATAGCTTTGAACTATATAGCTTTGAACTTTATAGTTTTATTATTTTATAGTATTTGATTATTTTTATATATATTATTTATATTAAAGTGTATGATTTTTAATTGTTAGTATAGTTTTTTTAACTAATAAATTTTGATTTTTTTTATAGTTGATTATTATAGTTTATAACTATAGTTTATGATTGTTTTATAGTTTATAACTTTCTCATAGGTTATAAGTATTTTTATACATCTAACTATAGATTAACTTTTTATAGTTTAAACTATTTATATAGTTTAAACTATTTTGAGTTTAAACTATTTTGATAGTTTAAACTATTTTGATAGTTTTAACTATTTTGATAGTTTTAACTATTTTGATAGTTTTAACTATTTTGATAGTTTTAACTATTTTGATAGTTTTAACTATTTTGATAGTTTTAACTTTTGATAGTTTTAACTATTTTGATAGTTTTAACTATTTTGATAGTTATAACTATTTTGATAGTTTTAACTATTTTGATAGTTTTTATCTTATGATATTTTTAACTTTTGATAGTTTTAACTATTTTGATAGTTTTAACTATTTTGATAGTTTTAACTATTTTGATAGTTTTAACTTTTGATAGTTTTAACTTTTGATAGTTTTAACTATTTTGATAGATTTAACTATTTTGATAATTTTAACTTTTGATAGTTTTAACTATTTTTATAGTTTTAACTATTCTTAGTTTTCACTATTTTTATAGTTAAATATTTTTATAGTTTTAACTTTTGATAGTTTTAACTTTTGATGGTTTTAACTTTTGATGGTTTTTACTTCTGATAGTTTAACTATTTTGATAGTTTAACTATTTTGATAGTTTAACTATTTTGATAGTTTAACTATTTTGATAGTTTAACTATTTTGATAGTTTAACTATTTTGATAGTTTTACTACTTTGATAGTTTTACTACTTTGATAGTTTAACTTTTGATAAATTAACTATTTTGATAGTTTAACTACTATGATAGTTTAACTACTATGATAGTATAACTACATTGATAGTATAACTACATTGATAGTTTAACTACATTGATAGTTTAACTATTTTGATAGTTTAACTATTTTGATAGTTTAACTATGATAGTTTAACTATTTTGATAGTTTAACTATTTTGATAGTTTAACTATGATAGTTTAACTATTTTCATAGTTTAACTATGATAGTTTAACTATTTTCATAGTTTAACTATTGTGATAGTTTTGAAGTATTGTGATAGTTTTGAAGTATTGTGATAGTTTTGAAGTATTGTGATAGTTTTGAAGTATTGTGATAGTTTTGAAGTATTGTGATAGTTTTGAAGTATTGTGATAGTTTTGAAGTATTGTGATAGTTTTGAAGTATTGTGATAGTTTTGAAGTATTGTGATAGTTTTGAAGTATTGTGATAGTTTTGAACTATTGTGATAGTTTTGAAGTATTGTGATAGTTTTGAACTATTGTGATAGTTTTGAACTATTGTGATAGTTTTGAACTATTGTGATAGTTTTGAACTATTGTGATAGTTTTGAACTATTGTGATAGTTTTGAACTATTGTGATAGTTTTGAACTATTGTGATAGTTTTGAACTATTGTGATAGTTTTGAACTTGTGATAGTTTTGAACTATTGTGATAGTTTTGAACTATTGTGATAGTTTTGAACTATTGTGATAGTTTTGAACTATTGTGATAGTTTTGAACTATTGTGATAGGATGAGGTGGATGGATGGGGTGAAGGGGGCTTTGGGGAAGAGGGGAATGTCTGTTGAGGAAGGAAGGGAGAGGACGGAAGACAGAGGTGAGTGGAGAATGGTTGTATATGGATGATGTTGTGACTGCATGAGGAGGAATGGGCGGGGAAGTGGGGGGTGGGGTAGTATGTGTGAGTAAATTTTGACGCAGCCCGAAGGGATTTCTCCCCGTCCTCGCCTTATATGCAAAGGGGGACGGAGAGGGGGGGTCGCCGATTAAATGAAGCGGCCTCGCTGTGGATGTACTGTGTCTTGCGACACTACTTCTGACCCAAGGCGGTGGGAAGGGTGCAGGGATGACCCGTCATCCAGGAGGTGCTCAGATGAGAGGAAGGGTGGGAGGGGTGTGGAGTGTATTTAGGGATGAAATGGGTGGGAGTGTTTTTGTGCCTTTCCCTTTTTGGCTACCTCCCTTGGAAGGGGGAAAAAGCCTTGGTATATGTATGTGATAGTTTTGAACTATTGTGATAGTTTTGAACTATTTTGTTAGTTTTGAACTATTTTGTTAGTTTTGAACTATTTTGTTAGTTTTGAACTATTTTGTTAGTTTTGAACTATTTTGTTAGTTTGAACTATTTTGTTAGTTTTGAACTATTTTGATAGTTTTGAACTATTTTGATAGTTTGAACTATTTTGATAGTTTGAACTATTTTGATAGTTTTGAACTATTTTGATAGTTTTGAACTATTTTGATAGTTTTGAACTATTTTGATAGTTTTGAACTATTTTGATAGTTTTGAACTATTTTGATAGTTTTGAACTATTGTGATAGTTTTGAACTATTGTGATAGTTTTGAACTATTGTGATAGTTTTGAACTATTGTGATAGTTTTGAACTATTGTGATAGTTTTGAACTATTGTGATAGTTTTGAACTATTGTGATAGTTTTGAACTATTGTGATAGTTTTGAACTATTGTGATAGTTTTGAACTATTGTGATAGTTTTGAACTATTGTGATAGTTTTGAACTATTGTGATAGTTTTGAACTATTGTGATAGTTTTGAACTATTGTGATAGTTTTGAACTATTGTGATAGTTTTGAACTATTGTGATAGTTTTGAACTATTGTGATAGGATGAGGTGGATGGATGGGGTGAAGGGGGCTTTGGGGAAGAGGGGAATGTCTGTTGAGGAAGGAAGGGAGAGGACGGAAGACAGAGGTGAGTGGAGAATGGTTGTATATGGATGATGTTGTGACTGCATGAGGAGGAATGGGCGGGTAATTGGGGGGTGGGGTAGTATGTGTGAGTAAATTTTGATGCAGCCCGAAGGGATTTCTCCCCGTCCTCGCCTTGTATGCAAAGGGGGACGGAGAGGGGGGGTCGCCGATTAAATGAAGCGGCCTCGCTGTGGATGTACTGTGTCTTGCGACACTACAGCTGACCCAAGGCGGTGGGAAGGGTGCAGGGATGACCCGTCATCCAGGAGGTGCTCAGATGAGAGGAAGGGTGGGAGGGGTGTGGAGTGTATTTAGGGATGAAATGGGTGGGAGTGTTTTTATGCCTTTCCCTTTTTGGCTACCTCCCTTGGAAGGGGGAAAAAGCCTTGGTATATGTATGTGATAGTTTTGAACTATTGTGATAGTTTTGAACTATTTTGTTAGTTTTGAACTATTTTGTTAGTTTTGAACTATTTTGTTAGTTTTGAACTATTTTGTTAGTTTTGAACTATTTTGATAGTGAACTATTTTGATAGTTTGAACTATTTTGATAGTTTGAACTATTTTGATAGTTTGAACTATTTTGATAGTTTTGAACTATTTTGATAGTTTTGAACTATTTTGATAGTTTTGAACTCTGTTGATAGTTTTGAACTCTGTTGATAGTTTTGAACTCTGTTGATAGTTTTGAACTCTGTTGATAGTTTTGAACTCTGTTGATAGTTTTGAACTCTGTTGATAGTTTTGAACTCTGTTGATAGTTTTGAACTCTGTTGATAGTTTTGAACTCTGTTGATAGTTTTGAACTATTTTGATAGTTTCAAACTATTTTGATCTGTGAACTATTTTGATAGTTTTAATTATTTTGTTAGTTTGTAACTGATTTTTTTGAGTTGTGATTTTTAGTATTAATTTTTGAAGTGATTTTTTTAAGTTGAATTTTTTTAAGTTGTGATTTTTTTAAGTTGTGATTTTTTTAAGTTGTGATTTTTGTTGTTGTGATTTTTTAAGTTGTGATTTTTTTAAGTTGTGATTTTTTTAAGTCGTGTTTTTTTTAAGTCGTGATTTTTTTAAGTCGTGATTTTTTTAAGTCGTGATTTTTTTAAGTCGTGATTTTTTTAAGTCGTGATTTTTTTAAGTCGTGATTTTTTTAAGTCGTGATTTTTTTAAGTTTTGATTTTAACTATATAGCTTTGAACTATATAGCTTTGAACTATATAGCTTTGAACTATATAGCTTTGAACTATATAGCTTTGAACTATATAGCTTTGAACTATATAGCTTTGAACTATATAGCTTTGAACTATATAGCTTTGAACTATATAGCTTTGAACTATATAGCTTTGAACTATATAGCTTTGAACTATATAGCTTTGAACTATATAGCTTTGAACTATATAGCTTTGAACTATATAGCTTTGAACTATATAGCTTTGAACTATATAGCTTTGAACTATATAGCTTTGAACTATATAGCTTTGAACTATATAGCTTTGAACTGTATAGCTTTGAACTGTATAGCTTTGAACTGTATAGCTTTGAATTGTATAATTTTGAACTATATAGCTTCGAACTATATAGCTTTGAACTATATAGCTTTGAACTATATAGCTTTGAACTAAATAGCTTTGAACTTAATAGTTTAAATCTTTTATTATATAATATTTATTTTTATTTATACTATATTAAATTATTTATTATATGGTTTTTAATTGTTAGTATAGTTTTTAACTATAATAGTGTTTAACTGTTTTTATAGTTGATTATTATAGTTTATAACTAAAGTTTGATTGTTTTATAGTTTATAACTATTTCTCATAGGTTTTAAATATTATTATACTTCCAACTATAGTTTAACTTTTTATAGGTTAAACTGGATAGTTTTAACTATTTAGATAGTTTTAACTATTTAGATAGTTTTAACTATTTAGATAGTTTTAACTATTTAGATAGTTAACTATTTTGGTAGTTTTAACTATTTTGGTAGTTTTAACTATTTTGGTAGTTTTAACTGTTTGGTAGTTTTAACTATTTTGGTAGTTTTAACTATTTTGGTAGTTTTAACTATTTTGGTAGTTTTAACTATTTTGGTAGTTTTAACTATTTTGGTAGTTTAAACTATTTTGATAGTTTTTAATTATGAAAGTTTTTAATTATACTGTTAGTTTTTAACTGATATTTTTGAGTTGTGATTTTTTAGTTATTTTTTTTTTAGTTGTGATTATTTTAAGTTTATTTTTTAAGTTGATATTTTAAGTGTTTTTATGAGTTGTGATTTTTTTTAAGTTGTGATTTTTGAAGTTAATGTTTTAAGTGATTTTTTTAGTTGTGATTTTTTTAAGTTGTGATTTTTTTAAGTTGTTATTTTTGAAGTTAATATTGTAAGTGATTTTTTTGAGTTGTGATTTTTTAAGTTGATTTTAACTATATAGCTTTGAACTATATAGCTTTGAACTATATAGCTTTGAACTATATAGCATTGAACTATATAGCTTTGAACTATATAGCTTTGAACTATATAGCTTTGAACTATATAGCTTTGAATTGTATAATTTTGAACTATATTATTTTGAACTATATAATTTTGAACTATATAATTTTGAACTAAATAGCTTTGAACTTTATAGTTTAAATCTTTTATTATATAATTATTATTTTTATTTATACTATATTAAATTATTTATTATATGGTTTTTAATTGTTAGTATAGTTTTTAACTATAATAGTGTTTAACTGTTTTTATAGTTGATTATTATATTTTATAACTAAAGTTTGATTGCTTTATAGTTTATAACTTTCTCATAGGTTTTAAATATTTTTATACTTCTAACTATAGTTTAACTTTTTATAGGTTAAACGATTTTGATAGTTTAAACTGGATAGTTTTAACTATTTAGATAGGTTTAACTATTTAGATAGTTTTAACTATTTAGCAAGTTTTAACTATTTAGATAGTTTTAACTATTTAGATATTTTTAACTTGATATTTTTAACTATTTTGATAGTTTTAACTATTTTTGTAGTTTTAACTATTTTTGTAGTTTTAACTATTTTTGTAGTTTTAACTATTTTTGTAGTTCTAACTATATTGGTAGTTTAAATTATTTTGATAGTTTTTAACTATGAAAGTTTTTAATTATTCTGTTAGTTTTTAACGGATTTTTTTGAGTTGTGATTTTTTAGTTATTTTTTTTTGTTTTGATTTTTTTAATTTTAATTTTGAAGTTAATATTTTAAGTGATTTTTTGAGTGATTTTTTTAAGTTGTGATTTTTGAAGTTAATATTTTAAGTGATATCTTTAAGTTGTGATTTCTTTAAATTGAGTTTTTAACTAGTTTTTAACTAGTTTTTAACTATATAGTTTTTAACTATATAGCTTTGAATTATGTAGCTTTGAACTATATAGCTTTGAACTTTATAGTTTTATTATTTTATAGTATTATATTTTATTATATTTTATTATTTCTTTATTTCTTACTTTTGATAGTTTTAACTATTTGATAGTTTTAACTATTTTGATAGTTTTAACTATTTTGATACTTTTAACTATTTTGATACTTTTAACTATTTTGATAGTTTTAACTTTTGATAGTTTTAACTATTTTGATAGTTTTAACTATTTTGATAGTTTTAACTATTTTGATAGTTTTAACTATTTTGATAGTTTTGAACTATTTTGATAGTTTTGAACTATTTTGATAGTTTTGAACTATTTTGATAGTTTTGAACTATTTTGATAGTTTTGAACTATTTTCATATTGTTGAACTATTTTCATATTGTTGAACTAATTACATATTGTTGAACTATTTTGATAGTTTTGAACTATTTTGATAGTTTTGAACTATTTTGATAGTTTTGAACTATTTTGATAGTTTTGAACTTTTGATAGTTTTGAACTTTTGATAGTTTTGAACTTTTGATAGTTTTGAACTTTCGATAGTTTTAAACTATTTTGATAGTTTTGAACTTTTGATAGTTTTGAACCATTTTGATAGTTTTGAACCATTTTGATAGTTTTGAACCATTTTGATAGTTTTGAACCATTTTGATAGTTTTGAACCATTTTGATAGTTTTGAACCATTTTGATAGTTTTGAACCATTTTGATAGTTTTGAACCATTTTGATAGTTTTGAACCATTTTGATAGTTTTGAACCATTTTGATAGTTTTGAACCATTTTGATAGTTGTGAACCATTTTGATAGTTGTGAACCATTTTGATAGTTGTGAACCATTTTGATAGTTGTGAACCATTTTGATAGTTGTGAACCATTTTGATAGTTTTGAACCATTTTGATAGTTTTGAACCATTGTGATAGTTTTGAACCATTGTGATAGTTTTGAACTATTGTGATAGTTTTGAACTATTGTGATAGTTTTGAACTATTGTGATAGTTTTGAACTATTGTGATAGTTTTGAACTATTGTGATAGTTTTGAACTATTGTGATAGTTTTGAACTATTGTGATAGTTTTGAACTATTGTGATAGTTTTGAACTATTGTGATAGTTTTGAACTATTGTGATAGTTTTGAACTATTGTGATAGTTTTGAACTATTGTGATAGTTTTGAACTATTGTGATAGTTTTGAACTATTGTGATAGTTTTGAACTATTGTGATAGTTTTGAACTATTGTGATAGTTTTGAACTATTGTGATAGTTTTGAACTATTGTGATAGTTTTGAACTATTGTGATAGTTTTGAACTATTGTGATAGTTTTGAACTATTGTGATAGTTTTGAACTATTGTGATAGTTTTGAACTATTGTGATAGTTTTGAACTATTGTGATAGTTTTGAACTATTGTGATAGTTTTGAACTATTGTGATAGTTATGAACTAATTTGATAGTTTTGATCTATTTTGATAGTTTTGAACTGATGATAGTTTTGAACAATTTTGATAGTTTTGAACAATTTTGATAGTTTTGAACTATTTGAAAGTTTTGAACTATTTTGATAGTTTGAACTATTTTGATAGTTTTGAACTATGTTGATAGTTTTGAACTATTTTGATAGTTTTGAACCATTTTGATAGTTTTGAACCATTTTGATAGTTTTGAACCATTTTGATAGTTTTGAACCATTTTGATAGTTTTGAACCATTTTGATAGTTTTGAACTATTTAGATAGTTTTGAACTATTTAGATAGTTTTGAACTATTTAGATAGTTTTGAACTAATTTGATAGTTTTGATCTATTATGATAGTTTTGATCTATTATGATAGTTTTGATCTATTATGATAGTTTTGAACTATTTTGATAGTTTTGAACTATTTTGATAGTTTTGAACTATTTTGATAGTTTTGAACTATTTTGATAGTTTTGAACTATTTTGATAGTTTTGAACTATTTTGATAGTTTTGAACTATTGTGATAGTTTTGAACTATTTTGATAGTTTTGAACTATTTTGATAGTTTTGAACTATTTTGATAGTTTTGAACTATTTTGATAGTTTTGAACTATTTTGATAGTTTTGAACTATTTTGATAGTTTTGAACTATTTTGATAGTTTTGAACTATTTTGATAGTTTTGAACTATTTTGATAGTTTTGAACTATTTGAAAGTTTTGAACTATTTGAAAGTTTTGAACTATTTTGATAGTTTGAACTATTTTGATAGTTCTGAACTATGTTGATAGTTTTGAACCATTTTGATAGTTTTGAACCATTTTGATAGTTTTGAACCATTTTGATAGTTTTGAACCATTTTGATAGTTTTGAACCATTTTGATAGTTTTGAACCATTTTGATAGTTTTGAACCATTTTGATAGTTTTGAACTATTTAGATAGTTTTGAACTATTTAGATAGTTTTGAACTATTTAGATAGTTTTGAACTAATTTGATAGTTTTGATCTATTATGATAGTTTTGATCTATTATGATAGTTTTGAACTATTTTGATAGTTTTGAACTATTTTGATAGTTTTGAACTATTTTGATAGTTTTGAACTATTTTGATAGTTTTGAACTATTTTGATAGTTTTGAACTATTTTGATAGTTTTGAACTATTTTGATAGTTTTGAACTATTTTGATAGTTTTGAACTATTTTGATAGTTTTGAACTATTTTGATAGTTTTGAACTATTTTGATAGTTTGACTATTTTGATAGTTTGACTATTTTGATAGTTTGACTATTTTGATAGTTTGACTGTTTTGATAGTTTGACTGTTTTGATAGTTTGACTGTTTTGATAGTTTGACTGTTTTGATAGTTTGACTGTTTTGATAGTTTGACTGTTTTGATAGTTTGACTGTTTTGATAGTTTGACTGTTTTGATAGTTTGACTGTTTTGATGGTTTTGATCTGTTTTGATGGTTTTGATCTATTGTGATGGTTTTGATCTATTGTGATGGTTTTGATCTATTGTGATGGTTTTGAACTATTTTTATAATTTTGAACTATTTTTATAGTTTTGAACTATTTTTATAGTTTTGAACTATTTTTATAGTTTTGAACTATTTTTATAGTTTTGAACTATTTTTATAGTTTTGAACTATTTTTATAGTTTTGAACTATTTTTATAGTTTTGAACTATTTTTATAGTTTTGAACTATTTTATATGTGAACTATTTTGATAGTTTTGAACTATTTTGATAGTTTTGAACTAATTTGATAGTTTTGAACTAATTTGATAGTTTTGAACTATTTTGATAGTTTTGAACTATTTTGATAGTTTTGAACTATTTTGATAGTTTTGAACTATTCTGGTAGTTTTGAACTATTTTGATAGGTTTGAACTATTTTGATAGGTTTAACCAATATGATAATTTTAAACAATATGATAATTTTAAACAATATGATAGTTTTAACCAATATGATAGTTTTAACCAATATGATAGTTTTTATTTATTCTGTTAGTTTCTAACTGATTTTTTTGAGTTGTGATTCTTTTTTGTAGTAATTTTTTTAAGTTGTTTTTTTAACTTTATAGCTTTGAACTATATATATTTGAACTATATAGCTCTGAAATATATAGCTCTGAAATATATAGCTTTGAACTATATAGCTTTGAACTATATAATTTTGAACTATAGCTTTGAACTATATAGCTTTGAACTTTATAGTTATATTATTTTATTATATTTTATTATTTTTATATAAATTATCATTATACTATAAAGTATTTATTATATGGTTTTTAATTGTTATTATAGTTTTTAACTAATAGTTTTCCACTGTTTTTATAGTTGATTATTATAGTTTGTAACCATAGTTTATGATTGTTTTATAGTTTATAACTATTTCACATAGGTTTTAAGTATGTTTATACTTCTAACTATAGTTTAACTTTTTATAATTTAAACTACATTGAGAGTTTAAACTATTTTGAGTTAAAACTATTTTGAGTTTTAATTATGATAGTTTTAATTGTTTTGATAGTTTTCACTATTTTGATATTTAACTTGATATTTTTAACTTTTTTGATATTTTTAACTGTTTTGATAGCTTAACTGAAAGTTTTTAATTACTGTTAGTTTTTAACTGATTTTTTTAAGTTGTGATTTTTTTCTTTTTTAAGTTGATTTTTTTAAGTTGTGGTTTTTTGAGCGTTGTGGTTTTTTTAAGCGTTGTGGTTTTTTTAAGCGTTGTGGTTATTTTAAGTGTTGTGGTTTTTTAAGTTGTGATTTTTAAGTATTGTGATAGTTTTTAACTATGTAGTTTTAACTATATAGCCTTTAACTATTTATATACATTTTATAAATATTTTCATTATTTTTATATCTTATTTATATTATATCTTATTTATATTATATAGACATTTGGGAATGGATGCGAAGAGGAGACTGTATGAAGGAGTGATTGTGCCAACAGCACTGTATGGGGCAGAAACGTGGAACATAAGAGAAGAAGAGAGAAGGAGTTTGAATGTGTTTGAGATGAGGTGTCTGAGAAGTATGGTGGGGGTTACTAGGCTGGATAGAGTGAGAAATGAGGAGGTGAGGAGGAGAACAGGGGTGAAAAAGGATTTGGGATATAGGGTTGATGAAAGAATATTAGGATGGTTTGGACACATGGAAAGAATGAGTGAAGAAAGACTAGTAAAAGAGGTATGGAAGGCAGATGTGGAGGGAGTGAACATGAGGGGACGTCCTAGGATGAGGTGGATGGATGGGGTGAAGGGGGCTTTGGGGAAGAGGGGAATGTCTGTTGAGGAAGGAAGGGAGAGGACGGAAGACAGAGGTGAGTGGAGAATGGTTGTATATGGATGATGTTGTGACTGCATGAGGAGGAATGGGCGGGGGGGTGGGTTAGTATGTGTGAGTAAATTTTGACGCAGCCCGAAGGGATTTCTCCCCGTCCTCTCCTTATATGCAAAGGGGGACGGAGAGGGGGGGTCGCCGATTAAATGAAGCGGCCTTGCTGTGGATGTACTGTGTCTTGCGACACTGCTTCTGACCCAGGGCGGTGGGCGGGGTGCAGGGATGACCCGTCATCCAGGAGGTGCTCAGATGAGAGGAAGGGTGGGAGGGGTGTGGAGTGTATTTGGGGATGAAATGGGTGGGAGTGTTTTTATGCCTTTCCCTTTTTGGCTACCTCCCTTGGAAGGGGGAAAAAGCCTTGGTATATGTATGTATGTATATTATATAATAAAATTATTGTTATAAGGCTTTTGATTATTATAATTTTATCTATAATAGTTTTTAACGTTAGTTTATGATTATAGTTTAAACTATTTCTAGTTTATGAATGTTTTATAGTTTATAACTATTTTTTAGTTATGTATTTACATAAATTTAACTTTATAGTTTAACTACTTTTATAGTTTAAACTATTTATATAGTTCTATTTTTTTTTTAACTAATTTGAAAGTTTTAACCTGATAGTTTTTCACTATTTTGATAGTTTTTAACTTTTGATATGTTTTAACTGAAAGTTTTTAATTATTTTGTAAGTTTTGAAGTATTTTGATAGTTTTGAACTATTTTGATAGTTTTGAACTATTTTGATAGTTTTGAACTATGTTGATAGTTTTGAACTATGTTGATAGTTTTGAACTATGTTGATAGTTTTGAACTATGTTGATAGTTTTGAACTATGTTGATAGTTTTGAACTATGTTGATAGTTTTGAACTATGTTGATAGTTTTGAACTATGTTGATAGTTTTGAACTATGTTGATAGTTTTGAACTATGTTGATAGTTTTGAACTATGTTGATAGTTTTGAACTATGTTGATAGTTTTGAACTATGTTGATAGTTTTGAACTATGTTGATAGTTTTGAACTATGTTGATAGTTTTGAACTATGTTGATAGTTTTGAACTATGTTGATAGTTTTGAACTATGTTGATAGTTTTGAACTATGTTGATAGTTTTGAACTATGTTGATAGTTTTGAACTATGTTGATAGTTTTGAACTATGTTGATAGTTTTGAACTATGTTGATAGTTTTGAACTATGTTGATAGTTTTGAACTATGTTGATAGTTTTGAACTATGTTGATAGTTTTGAACTATGTTGATGGTTTTGAACTATGTTGATGGTTTTGAACTATGTTGATGGTTTTGAACTATGTTGATGGTTTTGAACTATGTTGATGGTTTTGAACTATGTTGATGGTTTTGAACTATGTTGATGGTTTTGAACTATGTTGATGGTTTTGAACTATTTTGATGGTTTTGAACTATTTTGATGGTTTTGAACTATTTTGATGGTTTTGAACTATTTTGATGGTTTTGAACTATTTTGATGGTTTTGAACTATTTTGATGGTTTTGAACTATTTTGATGGTTTGAACTATTTTGATGGTTTGAACTATTTTGATGGTTTTTAACTATTTGGATAGTTTTTAACTTTGGATAGTTTTGAACTATTTGGATAGTTTTGAACTATTTGGATAGTTTTGAACTATTTTGATAGTTTTGAACTATTTTGATAGTTTGAACTATTTTGATAGTTTGAACTATTTTGATGGTTTGAACTATTTTGATGGTTTGAACTATTTTGATGGTTTGAACTATTTTGATGGTTTGAACTATTTTGATGGTTTGAACTACTTTGATGGTTTGAACTATTTTGATGGTTTGAACTATTTTGATGGTTTGAACTATTTTGATGGTTTGAACTATTTTGATGGTTTTTAACTATTTGGTAGCTTGAACTAATCCGATAGCTTGAACTAATCCGATAGCTTGAACTAATCCGATAGCTTGAACTAATCCGATAGCTTGAACTAATCTGATCATTTGAACTAATCTGATAATTTGAACTAATCTGATAGCTTGAACTAATCTGATAGCTTGAACTAATCCGATAGCTTGAACTAATCCGATAGCTTGAACTATTCTGATAGTGTTTGATAGTTCTTAACTGTTAAAGTATATTACTTATAGCTTTTAACTATATAGCTTTTAACTACTTATATAGTTTATTTTATATGTATTTTATTTTTATATAATTTTATTATATATGAAATGATTTATTATATTATATGGTTTTTAATTATACTTAATCATTATTATAGTTTATAACTTTCTATAGTTTATAACTTCATTTCTCAGTAATTTCATAGTTTTAACTATATATATAGTTTAAACTATTTTGATAGTCATAACTATAGTTTTAATTATTTTGATAGTTTTGAACAATTATCCTGATAGTTTTGAACAATTATTCTGATAGTTTGAATAATTGTGATTTTTGAACTATTGTTCTGATAGTTTTGAACAATTGTTCTGATAATTTTGAACAATTGTTCTGATAGTTTTGAACAATTGTTGATAGTTTTGAACAATTGTTGATAGTTTTGAACAATTGTTCTGATAGTTTTGAACAATTGTTCTGATCGTTTTGAACAATTGTTCTGATAGTTTTGAACAATTGTTCTGATAGTTTTGAACAATTGTTCTGATCGTTTTGAACAATTGTTCTGATCGTTTTGAACAATTGTTCTGATCGTTTTGAACAATTGTTCTGATCGTTTTGAACAATTGTTCTGATCGTTTTGAACAATTGTTCTGATCGTTTTGAACAATTGTTCTGATCGTTTTGAACAATTGTTCTGATCGTTTTGAACAATTGTTCTGATCGTTTTGAACAATTGTCCTGATAGTTTTGAAGTGTTCTGATAGTTTTGAAGTGTTCTGATAGTTTTGAACTGATCTGATAGTTTTGAACTGATCTGATAGTTTTGAACTGTTCTGATAGTTTTGAACTATTTAAATAGTTTTGTGATGGTTTTCAACAGTTAGAGCATTTAACTTATAGCTTTAAAATATATAGTTTTAAGTATATAGGTTTAATTATATAGTTTTACCTATATGGTTTTAACTATATGATTTTTATGATATAGTATTAACTATATAGTTGGAATTATATAGTTGGAACTAAATAGATTTGAACTGTGTAGATTTGAACTGTATAGATTTGAATTGTGTAGATTTGAATTGTATAGATTTGAATTGTGTAGATTTGAATTGTATATGTTTTAACTACAAAGATTTTAACTAGTTTTATTATTATTTATTATAATAAATGATTTATTATGTTATATATTTTTTAATTATTATAGTTTTTCTATAACTACTCCGCTGGATCTTGAACCTCGTGTAGATTCTGGTCTGCCAACAGTAATCCTCTCGAAACCCTTTGGTCCTGTGCTGCTTCCATCCAGGTTATTTGAAATATTCCCCTTCTGTCCATCTCTGCATCCACTCCATCTATCCATCTCATTTGAGGTCTCTGGGTCTGGGTCTTGTTCCAGGCATTCTACCCATCATAACTGGTTTTGGCATTCTATGGTCCTCCATACGCGCCACATGCCCATCCATCTCAATTTTGGTCTACGTATAACATGTTATTTTCTCTTGTTTAGTTATTTCCCATAGCTCATTATTGTGTTGCCCTCTCCACCTATTCTCATTTTCATCCAAAACTGGTCCAGTAATTCGCCTCAATATTGTATTCTCGAACACCAGTAGTCTTTGTTCCATTTGTTTTGTTAAGCTCCATGTCTCTGGCATATAAAACTAGGTTGTAGGATTGTATTGTAGATTCTTAATTTTGTATTTCTTGATGTGCTTTTCTTTAATAATGATACAAGGCTAAAATAACATCTGTTTCTATTTGTTACTGTCGCACCTAGATATCTGAAACTCTCTACCTCCTCTATTCTCTTGTCTTTGAAAAACACATCCTATACGTTGCTCTCCTCTCTGCTCATACACATTGGTTTCATGGAAATTTATTTGCAGCCCAACTCTCTCTGCTGTCTCTCTTAGTGGGGTGATTGGATCTTTGAAATCATCTCAACTCTCGGCAATTAGGTCCACATCATGAGCAAATGTTAGATTATTGACTTTAATGTTGTCCAGTTTACATCGACCTCTATTTATCATTGTCCTAGTTATTTTCTCCATCACCAAGTTAAACAGCAAAGAAGATAACACACATCCTTGCCTCAAGCCATTCTCGATTTCGAAACATTCCGAATATCTTCCATCAACCCTTGCCACTGATTTTGTGTTTGTAAGACACTTATATTAAAGGTATTATCTTGTCCGGTATTCCAAATTCCTTTAGTATGCCCCATACACTGTATATACTGCCGTACGCTTGCTTGAAATCGATAAACAAATGGTATTGCATGGTATTCTACTCCCATGCTTTCTGTTACTTGTTTTAATGTGAAAATATGGTCAATCGTTGACTTTCCACTCCTAAATCCACACTGATAATCTCCTATTCCACACTGTGTATACCTTCAATCTGGTATATAGTACCTACTCTAGCAAGGATCTTATATCCAGTCTGTAACAGTGTAATGCCCCTGTAATTTATACATTGGTTTTTATTTCCTTTCTTATGTATTGGTGTTATCACTCCTTCATTCCATGATGATGGTATTCTTTCCTTTCTCCATACTAGCTGTATTAATTGTGTCCATTTTCTTTCTGAAACTTGACCTAATTTTAAGAGTTGTACTGCTGGGATGTTATCTTTTCCTGGAGCTTTTTTACTATTTAAAACTGTGATGCATTTTCTCATTTCCTCCAGCGATGATGGTTCCTCCAGGTAATAATCCTCTGGTCCTTGTATATTTTTACTAATCAAGGGATTTTCAGGTTCAGGTCTATTTAAGAGTTCCCTAAAATATTCTTCCCATGGTTCCATGACCTCTTTCTCATGAATCAAAATTTCACCATTTTTATCTTTTATCATCTTTGTTCTTGGTTGATATCCCTTCCTAAGTTTCCTTACCCCTTCATATTGTTCCATAACCTTGCCTTCTTTAGCATCCTGATCTATTCTATCTAGCTCTTTGTTTATCTGTTGCCTTTTCTTTTTTCTAATTATTCGTCTAGCTTCTCTCGTCTTCTTTTGCAATATTCTTGTTAGTTGTCCATCAGTCGTATTCATCAACCATTTGGCTTTCGCTAGTTTTCTTTCTTCAACTATTTTTTTTTTTTACATTTATTATCATTATTTTAACTTTAGTTTTTAAATATTTTTATAGTTAATTATTATTATTATGGTTTATAAATATTACTAGTTTATATTATAGTTTATAACTTTTTTATAGTTAAGTATTTTTATAGTTTTAACTATTTATAGTTTTAACTATTTTTATAGTTTTAACCAATTATATAGTTTAAACTATTTATATAGTTTAAACTATTCTGATAGTTTTGAACTGTTGTGATAGTTTTGAACTGTTGTGATAGTTTTGAACTGTTGTGATAGTTTTGAACTGTTGATAGTTTTGAACTGTTGTGATAGTTTTGAACTGTTGTGATAGTTTTGAACCGTTGTGATAGTTTGGAACCGTTGTGATAGTTTGGAACCGTTGTGATAGTTTGGAACCGTTGTGATAGTTTGGAACCGTTGTGATAGTTTGGAACTGTTGTGATAGTTTGGAACTGTTGTGATAGTTTGGAACTATTGTGATAGTTTGGAACTATTGTGATTGTTTTTAACAATTGAATAGATTTTAACTTGTGATAGTTTTTAACCTGTGATAGTTTTTAACTTGTGATAGTTTTTGTGATAGTTTTAACTGTTATAGTATTTAACTTACAGCTTTTAAATATATAGCTTTTAACTATAGTTTTATTATTTTATATATATTTTATTACTTTATATTTTATTATCTATAATATTAAATCATATGTTTATTAATTATTACAGTTTTTAACTAAATAGTTTTTAAATGTTTTATAGTTAATTATTATTATAGTTTATAACTATTTCTATAGTTTATGATTATTTTTTTATAGTTTTTAAGTATTTTTATAGGTTTGACTATTTAGTTTTAAGTGTTTTTATAGTTTTAACTATAAAGGTTTCAGACTTTATGAGCAGGGGGCTTTCAGAATTCAGGAGCTGGGGGAGGGTTTTCAAACTTCAGGAGCGGAGGGAGGTATTTCAGACTTGAGGAGCTGGGGGAGGGTTTTCAAACTTCAGGAGCGGAGGGAGGTATTTCAGACTTGAGGAGCTGGGGGAGGGGTTTTAGACTTCAGGAGCGGGGGAGGGGTTTCAGACTTAAGGAGTTAGGAGGTTCAGATTGCAGGAGTCTTGGGTTGAGAATTGAGTGGGGCATTTCGTACTTCGGGAGCGGTGGGGGTTTCAGATTTAAGGAGTATTTTATAATACATCGGGGGGGGGGGGTTAAGACTTCAGCAGGTTGGGGGGCTCAGACTTTAGGGGCGGGGGGGGGCTTCAGATATAAGGAGTGGGGTTTTTGGACTTAAGAAGTTCGGTTTTTCCGACATCAGGAGTGTTTTTTTTTTTTTTCTCCAGACTTAGGAGTGGGGGGGGTAGTGTTTCCAGACTTCATAAGCAGGGGAGTTTCAGACTTCAGGAGCAGTGGTGGGTTTCATTTTTAAGGAGCAGGTCTTTTGCAGACCAGGAATGGGGGGTTCAGAGTGAAGATCCCCCGCCCCAATACTTCAGGGAGGGGGGCTTTAGACTTAGGCAGCAGTGCTTTTCAGACTTCAGGAGCGGGGTGTGTGTGTTCAGACTTCAGGAGCGGCCCCCCCCCCCCAAGACTTTAGGAGTGGGGTGGGTGTTCCCAGACTTCAGGAACGACTACCAAACATTAGGGAGATTTTCAGACTTTCAGGACGAATTTAATACTATAGAAACGGTTTTGTAGACTTAAGGACTTTTTTTTTTTTTTTTTTGTGTGTGTGACAAGGTAGAGTTCGGGACAAGCTAGACTATTGTAAAGTTATATAACATCTTTAAAAGATAAACAGGTCAAAATATGCCGGTTGATACTCTCCCCCCCCCAATACCCTGGAAGCTGGGAATTGACGGCTGCTTTCCTCCTATCCCTCTACTTTCTGCTTGTGACATGGAAACAGTCGTACACCAAAACAATGCAGACTGGTCCAAAGTTCCTTCTTCCCAGATACCTGTTGGAGAGAGCCCAGGGACAGACTGTTGTTGTTGGGGATGTAGATAGGTTTTCGACCAACTAAACTCGAGGCAATAGTTACTACTCCATCGTGTATGACGCCTTAGAACGGCAAATGACCAGGAAGTTTTTTTAATCTCTCAATGTGTTTAGAACCCATTTTCTATTTTGTCCTAATTTATTTGTTTCCATCCTGCCAGGTTACTCGAAGCAATTTAACCTGCGGCCGGTGACAGACGCTGACGAATAGTGTAGTGGCAAAACAGACTACACGAATCGCGCCTGCCTGCCTGCCTGCCTGCCTGCCTGCCTGCCTGCCTGCCTGTCTACTTGATCCCATGGAAACTGGCTTAAGGGGATCGTCCATCAGAAAATAATAATAATAACAAAAAATAAATAAATAAAAATATTTTCTCTAAAAGTGTTGCTCATTAGCTATCTCGTGACCGAGTATGAATGTTGTAACTTGATTTTTACTATATAAACAAAATATAATACAGTACCCCCTACCTTACTGTGGCTGTATCGTGTGCACTGTGTACTGCATATCCCGCTTTCTGTTGTTACATATATTTGCTAACAAAAGAAGGTGCGTATTTTGCGCAATATTTTGCTTTTGTATGATAAAGAATAGCATACGATATGGCAACAGAGCCCTGACTGCTTAGCGTACCGTCGTACAGTATGTGAACGCGACTTGTAGCCTGTCTTTCAAGTGAGACGTACTATTTTCTAGAGTTGAATTCTGTGCTAAAGTTGCAGTTGTGAATAACTAGTGCTGCCCTAAAACAGCTTAGGATGGCAGATAAAGATCGTCTGTCGCC
>NC_134816.1:32393766-32403766 GCF_046742065.1 Oratosquilla oratoria | reverse complement strand
TATTTTTCAGCACACAGCAGACGTGTTAAAACGGGTGTTCTAATAGGTTTCTTTCTCAGAGCTTTTCGTATCTGCAGTGAAGAATTCCTAGAGGATGAACTTACTTACATCAAGAATACCTTTAGGAAGCTGAAATACCCCGGAGGTTTGATCACCAGGACAACGAGGAAAGCCAAGAAGATCTACGATGGCTCAAACGTCCGGACCCCGGGAAAGGATAAGTCTCATTTTATTTCTGTCCCTAATTCTACAAACACCATAGCTATTGATGATTATTTGTTAAAAGGTGGAATAAATATAGCAAAAATATCTTCCAATAAAATAGGAAAAATATTTAAGAAACATAATAATATGCGTAATAATCTCAGTGTCATTTACCGTATTCCATGCAACGGTTGTCCATCGATTGGAAAACAAATATGGCGTGTGACCGGTCCTACAGTTTTGAGCTCCGTGCTCTTTGTTAGAATTCCGGCAGTGTTATTGTGTTCCAACCCTTCGTTGTGTGCTGTGAGATATTATAAGACCACCTCTACCATTTTTTGTCATCACGGTGTGTGAACATTAACTAACTTAGTCTATAACTGTGAAAACATTATCCCTCCGACCTTCCTGGTCAGGGGCGGCCAAGTCTGCGCATGCGCAGTAAGAGGTTTGTGACGACATGGATGAATCGCTCTCCCCGCATACTGCCTCATAAATCCTGAACTCCTGTGAATAATCTTAACGTGTGGTAATCATGGACTACTCAGGGCCACAGGCTATTGCCATCGTTGAAGCCGATCTCGCTATGAGTGACGATGAAAATCCAATTAACATATGGCCCCCACTTACGACTTACAACCATCACGCTCAAGGAAATTCTCCTGCATCTGGCAACTCTGCACCACAACCATTTACCCCCGCTAAACGCACTCTAAATGAAGTCTCCAATAATAGCAGCCCACCACCTTCTCCTGCTGCTAAATCATCGAAGAAGAATCCAATGACAGAGCCACAAGTTTATGATATCACACCATCTCCCACCCCTACCCCCCCAATCTCGTCCTATACTTCGCCGTCACAGGCTCCTGCCTTTGCTCCCAGAGAGAAATATGTCAAATTAACTTTCCCTGACAACTCAAGCTGTGACGTGAAACTTCGGTGGCTCTCCAACGTTGCCAAGTCTTTCCGTCTCGATCGTGAGCTGGCTGAGGTGAAGATGTCAGCTATTACATCTCGTTTCGTCTATGTTTCAAGACAACGACAAGACATCATTACAAGTATCACGAGTGGGGAAATATTATCTTTACGCCTAGTCATCCAGGACTCCACGGAAAGACCACGTAAATTCCCTACGTACCTCCTCACTCGATACCCTGTCAGCATCGATGCCTCTCATGCCAAGGAATATCCAGGGATACATACAGCTCGCAGATTCGTCCAAAATGGGACGCCAATCAACCGACTAGTCATCACGTGGAGCCTACTTGAACCACCGCCGCCTACCTTAGAGTTCCCCTTCCTACCTTTCCTCCCTCCCTGTGAGCTTCGCAAAATGAAAGATGAAATTCCATGGTGCTATAAATGCTGGGGCTTCAAACATATCTCAAGATACTGTTCCGCTCCCGCAAAGTGTGCCTGGTGCGCGGAGAATCATGACACTCGTTCCTGCCCTCACCGCCCACCCACTCCACCCACCACGCCCGACGACTCCGCATCTACCTCAAAACTTTCCATATCCCCACCACCAGACACATCCCGATGGAAGTGCCCCCGATGCCATAAACCAGGGGTCAACGTTTGGCATGGCTGTACTAAGCGAACACCCACGGCCACTTCCCAAAGACTTGGACCACCACTATCATCACTACCACCACCACCACTTCCAGCCACCTCTCTCACGACGCCCAGCACCACGGACTCTGCTGAAGTACAAGCTCTTCGCCAAGCTGTTGCATCTCTCGAATCCCGCTGTTCAGCCCTCACGAAGCGATTTGATGCCATAGATGCCCGTATCGAAAGTTTAGTTAACCAACAGGCTACCACAGCAACCACACTTGCCAGTCTAGTTGAATCTCACAAAGTTGTTATCACCTCTGTCACAGCCCTTACAGAGCGACTTGATACAGTTGCCTCCCATCTAGAAAAGCTCTCGTCGCCTTTGAACTCCTCTACCCATGCTCCGCCTGGCAGCGCCCACATTCAAACACCAACCTCTTCCGGCTCTCGCAAAGCACATAGTAATAAGATGATCTGATCTCGTATCGTTTCACGTCATCTCCTGGAATGCTTTCGGAATACGCCATAACACGAAACTCACTGCACTGAAGACATATGTCCATCGCCATCACCCCCAGATAATATTTATTCAAGAAGCCTTTCCCGGTGGTGCTCAGCCATGCGACACAGCACCTACGCTGTCTGGCTATGTCTCATACATACATCCAGCCAGGAATGGCCTCATTTCTTACGTCCACGCATCCATGCCACACAAGCTCCTTCGATGCTCCAGGGATACTACTATGACCTTTCAGTTAATTGAAGTCACTGTGGGCAATGGTAAACTTCGACTTTGCAACGTATACTCTGCCCCTGGTGTTATTAATCTTGTTGCCCTCCCAGTACCTACAAATCGTGGAGTGATTTATATGGGGGATTTCAACGCTCGACATCCTGCTCTTGGTGATGCCTCCCCTGTCCCCAACCGTAGTGGAATCCCTCTACTCAACTACATACATCGGTACCGACTCACACGATGGGAAACTGGTGGAGCCACACATGCACGTGGAGGCACAGTTGACCACATCATCACGTCTGGCCTCGTGCCATCCCGTGTCGCCTGTCAATCAATTCCTTCTCTCTTCTCCGACCATATTGCTCTTAGTTTATACTACTCCATACCATCTCGGATTCCAACTCCTCATCACCGGACCCGTATATCCATTCCTCCTAAATATTGCCCTACGTATATTTCGTACATCTCTAGTCTCCTTCCCACATTTGACTTCCTATCCCCCGACGCACTATACACGTCCTTAGTGAATACCACACACGACTTCTACAGCCGCTATGTAACCAAAGCTCACCTACCACGCCGCCCTGTACCTCACTCATGGACGTTGGACCACCGTATTATCCAAGCGGAGAGAGCTACACAGACTACTGGTCATACTTTTCAGACGCAACCCACACCTGATTCTTTACATCAGTACCAAATAGCACGGGATAATATGGTCGCCCTCCAGAACTGTGCCTACAAAGAGTCTTGGCAGAAATACACTGATTCCATAAATCACCAGACTAGTATCGCGACCATGTGGCGCCTTGTAAAAAGGGTCGTTAAGAAGCAACCTCCCAGCGCCCTCCATCACAGTCCAGCCGCCTACGCCCAGGACCTCATTACTTTATGGTCGTCACAGTCACAGACTTACAATCTTCCTACGCATATCCAAGAGGCACTCTCCACTCGTCGCAACACCCGTAATCTCCACCTAATGGCTGCTCTTCTCCACCCAGATGAAGAAGACGACGTCCCGATTACGGAGAATGAATTACGACTAGCCATAGCTAATACAAAAACTTCTGCCCCCGGGGATGACGGCATTACATACCAAGTGCTCCGACTCCTACTGGAAGTTCCTGGCAACCCCCTCCTTCGCCTCTTCAACCTCTGCCTCCTTCGTGGACATGTACCTGCAGCCTGGACTTTAAGCACGATTGTTCCGATACCGAAACCAGGTACTGATAAATTCAGGCCCATTTCCCTAACTTCATGCTTCAGCAAGATGCTTGAACGTATCATCCTTGCCCGGCTCATGAATCGTCTACAAGGTCAACTCTCCCCGCAGCTGTATGGTTTCCTCCCACGTCGAAGTACGCACCACTGCCTTACTGAGCTCTACACCCGCCTCTCTCCCACCAGCGTAGTTGCCTTCCTGGACCTCAAAAGTGCTTTCGATGTAGCCAACCATGAAATAATTCTTGACCAGCTGGTTACCTTCGGAGTGCAAGGAAACCTCCTTCGATGGATTCGAGGTTATCTGAGTAACAGGAAGTCACGTGTTCTCTTTCGAGGTGTGTGCAGTTCCTACGAGCAGTTCAAACTCGGTACCCCGCAAGGTGGCGTACTAAGTCCATTTCTTTTTAACGTCTTGATGCACCGCTTACTCTCACTTCTTCCTAACGTTCCCGGTACAACCCTTCTCTGCTACGCGGACGACATCTGCATCCATTCCAACTCGCCCGCTGACCTCCAAGTCGTCCTAAATGGCTTCTACACGTCAACTACCGCTTGTGGTCTCATCATTTCCCCTGAGAAGAGCAGAATATTTTCATCTCGTACTCTCCAAGCACTACCGACGTTCAACATGGGAGGTGATGTTATCCCTCATTGCACACAGTACACATACCTTGGAGTACCAGCCCGGATCACTCCAGCCATACCGACTCGACAACGTATCCATCCCCTTGTTAATGATCTCCTTGATCGTCTGCAGGCCCGTTTTAACCCTATCAAGTGGCTTGCCACAAATTCCACCGGCGCTTCATTACCAATGGTCAGAACTCTATACACCACATTTCTTCGATCACTCGTTGACTACTTATCACCTGCCCTTTGTCAACTTTCCAGGAGAGCTTTGGAACCTCTCGAAAAATTCCAAAATAGAGTAATGAGATTTATCTTAGGTTGCCCTCCTTCGACTCGCATCGTTAACATGCAAAGTGAACTTGGTCTACCCTCGCTTGTAGAGAGAATATATGCTAACATGGCCATTCTCTCTGTAAAATGCCTCCGATCGCCCTATCTGTCCCCAAACTTTACTGTTACCATCAGAGCGTCGCTCGAACCTGACAGTGCACCCCGCCTCCCACTTCGACCAGGAGGCCGCAACCTCGTCACTACAGTGTGCAACACACTCAGAAACCTTGACATCCACGTCCCTGAAGAAACGGTTGAACCCGACTTGCCCCCGTGGCGAATCTCCCTCCCTAACGTCACCTTCACACCAACCTCCAAAGATGACCTTCCTGCACTTCAAAAGCAACTAGCACTAGAGACCATCGACAGCGTATCCTCAAAGATCCCCGCAGCGCATGTCATCTACGTGGATGGCTCAGTACAGGCTGATGGAAGAGCAGCGTGTGCCATGTACTCACCCACCTTACAGCCACCTGTGGAAGCTGGATGGATTGGCCGCAGGTTACCTGTCACATCAAGCTCCACGTTTTGTGAGCTACACGGAATCCTCGACGCAGTAGCATACCTTGTAGACTGTAACGTAAATGGTGTGATCGTTTGTGACTCCCAACCAGCTCTACACGCCCTCTCCTCACCCAGACCCAACTACTATCGTGTTGTACAGGCCATACTGACCCAACTCGCCGTTGTTCATGAAACATCTATGGTCGTATCTCTCATATGGGTGCCCTCACATGTCGACCTTGCTGGCAACGACACGGTGGACCGTATTGCCAAAGCAGCTTGTGCCTTCGTCTTAGATAACGAACGCGTAGTACCCTCTCTCACATGCCTCAAAAACAGAATACACGCAGCCACTCACACCATAACAACACGCCGAAGAGATGCGGAACGAGCCACCAGTGTCTCCATTCAACACCACGACCACTTCCTACCCAGCCGCCACAAGTATCGCCGACGCGGACCCATGGTACGGAGACACAATGTTGTCAGTGCTCGGCTCAGACTCGGATATCGACCTGTGTGGCAAATATCCCAGGCGGAAGATATGCCACATTACTCATCATGCAGGCTGTGTAACCGCCCTAACGCCAACACTCTTGAACACTACTGTCTCCAATGCCCCATTGTGACAGACAGTATTCCACAGAGACAAGACGTGATAACTGTATGTAAATATTTACTTAGTGACGACAACTTAGATACACTCCTAGCTCGCCACCCCCACTTTGGGGGATTTTGATTGTTAAATCCAATCATACCTCCTTTTGTATCTCTTTATATAATAATATGAATAATATACTATTGTTTGTCGCCCTCAGAAGCAATGAATTTATTAAACGGTGGACCATCTTACCAAGGCAGCCTATATCTACGTCATGGACGTCACGCGCAATGCTCACCCTATCATGCCTTAAAACAAGATACGAGTACACGCAGCCACTCATGCCATGTCAACACACCGAAAGATGCGGAACGGTCTACCGATATCCCCATACGACCACCTCCTACCCAACCGTCACAAGTAACGCCGACGCAAGACCATGGTACCAAGGCACAATAATGTCAGTGTTCGGCTCGGACTTGGGAGTCGACCTGTGTGACGGGGATCCCAGACGGATGATATGCCACGGTGATCATCGTGCGGGCTGTGTAACCGTCCTAACACGAACACCCTTGATATTATTGTCTCCAGTGACCCATAGTGACAGACAATATTCCCCGGAGACGGGGCATGATGATTATATGTAAACACTTACATAGTACCACTATCCCGCCATCACCATTTCGGGGAATCCTGAATGATTATTGTATTATGTCTCCATTTAAAGAATGTATATAATATATGACATGTCCTCTAACACAATGCTGTGATAGATGTACTATTGTTTGCCGCCCACGGGCGTAATAAATTTATTAAAACCAAAAAGGTTGTCCATCATCTTATTTCGGTGAGTCAGGTCGAGGGTTCAATAAACGCTTGAATGAGCACAAAAACGATCTCAGGGCTCATAGAACATCTAACTCCCTGGTTCGTCACCTGGACAAATGTGGACATCTACCTGATTGGAACAACGCAGAAATTCTACATGAGGGATTTGAGAAGAAAATGAGAAAAACTGTGGAAGCTGCACATATCGCCGCCAACAAGAACAACAACGACAGAGACGGATTTAAATGCCTCTCGAAAGCAGCAAGTGTCCTAATAATTAAATCGTTAGCCAAAGGGAAAACATGACGCTCATACCTTGGCGGGTTCCCTCTCACTACGAATATAAGAATTGTGATCCGTCTGTAATGCTGTAGTCCTCTGAAGAAGACCAAGTTGGTCGCAACGTTAGGGCAATAAACTCTATTCCTAACACATCTTCGTTTGCCCTTCCCCACCCGCATTCTCTCTCATATATATATATATATATATATTTATAACATGAGTTATTGAATAAAAACTGTGGGTAAATGAAAAACATTAGATCATTTTGTCGTGTTAATGCATGAATAACATCGCCTAGCGACATTAAGAACACCTAAAGGTGTCGGCACACAAGGCTAGCATGCTACTTGCTTTTGTTATTTCGTTTGAGTGGAAACGACTTCGGTTACAATATTCTAGACTTAAGTAAGAACATCTTAACAATGTGTCTAACATTCGTATTTTAGGTTTAATTTCTAAGTTCGTCATTCAGATTTTCACAGTATGACGCAAGAGTAATTTGACATTTTGAAATTTTGAAAAACAAAAGATCGTAACAGAAGTCGTTTCTAGTCAAACGGAGTCGCAAAAGCAGGTAGCATGCTAGCGAGAAGTGCTTAGTGTGCTGTCACCTTTATTATTTTTACTTTATTTTAGCTCCCACCAGGTGATTTAATTCATCTCATTTACGAAAAAAGTTAATCTCCTTTCCTGTGTGTTGCCTGTTTATCTAGATATTATTTTTGTGGATTTATTTGTGATTTTGTGAACATTCCGTGTTTGCTACGTTTCAAAGACGATGTTTACATATTCAATTACTTAAACTGACTTTCATGTTTTTTTCCTCTCTCTTGCATTTTACATATTCTCTCATAGTCATCAAGATCCTTCGACCTTAGTAACCTTAGTAAGGTCCAGAAAACAAAGGTATATATTACCTCTTGCATGTACCTTAAGGGGATTGGATTCTAGAAAAGGGATTGGATAATTCTCAATGGGTTTAGGTTCTTTTTATTGGGTTTGGATCCCTTTTAATGGGGTTGGATTCCCCTTAAAGGAATCGAATCCTCTTAAAAAATCCAACCACCTTAATAGGGATGCAGCCCCTTTAAGAGGGGTCGAACCTCATTAGAAAGGATCCAAACTCCTTGATGTGTTTTCAATATTCGGAGTTTTCTGTATTTTGGAACACTTTTGATTATTGGAAATCTGAAAACTACATACATACATACATATACCAAGGCTTTTTCCCCCTTACAAGGGAGGTAGCCAAAAAGGGAAAGGCATAAAAACACTCCCACCCATTTCATCCCTAAATACCCTCCACACCCCTCCCACCCTTCCTCTCATCTGAGCACCTCCTGGATGACGGGTCATCCCTGCACCCTGCCCACCGCCCTGGGTCAGAAGCAGTGTCGCAAGACACAGCACATCCACAGCAAGGCCGCTTCATTTAATCGGCGACCCCCCCTCTCCGTCCCCCTTTGCATATAAGGCGAGGACGGGGAGAAATCCCTTCGGGCTGCGTCAAAATTTACTCACACATACTACCCCACCCCCCAACCCCCCGCCCATTCCTCCTCATGCAGTCACAACATCATCCATATACAACCATTCTCCACTCACCTCTGTCTTCCGTCCTCTCCCTTCCTTCCTCAACAGACATTCCCCTCTTCCCCAAAGCCCCCTTCACCCCATCCATCCACCTCATCCTAGGACGTCCCCTCATGTTCACTCCCTCCACATCTGCCTTCCATACCTCTTTTACTAGTCTTTCTTCACTCATTCTTTCCATGTGTCCAAACCATCCTAATATTCTTTCATCAACCCTATCTCCCAAATCCTTTTTCACCCCTGTTCTCCTCCTCACCTCCTCATTTCTCACTCTATCCAGCCTAGTAACCCCCGCCATACTTCTCAGACACCTCATCTCAAACACATTCAAACTCCTTCTCTCTTCTTCTCTTATGTTCCACGTTTCTGCCCCATACAGTGCTGTTGGCACAATCACTCCTTCATACAGTCTCCTCTTCGCATCCATTCCCAAATGTCTATTCCTCATTACACTCTTTAAACCACCAAGGCATTTACTCGCTTCTCTCAATCTACATTCTACCTCCACCTTCACTCCACCTTTTCCTGCTACACTTGCACCCAAGTATCTAAAACTATCCACTTCCTCCAGTCGCTCTCCCTTAATGTTCACTTCCAGTCTACTGCCACTTTCACCCCTTGTACATCTCATCACCTTACTTTTACCCACATTTATCTTTAGCTTTCTTCTATCACATACTCTCCCAAACTCTGCCACCAGCTTCCTCAATCCCTCCTCTGACCCTGCCACAAGCGCAGTGTCGTCCGCAAACAACAGCTGGCTCACCTCCCACTTTTCTCCATTTTCTTTAACCATCTCCAATCCCTGACTCACTACCCTAGCATTCACCTCTCGCACCACTCCATCCATGTATAAGTTGAACAGCCAGGGCGACATAACGCATCCTTGACGAAGTCCCACCTTTACTTCAAACCACTCACTCTCTCCATTTCTAATCCTAACACATGCTCTACTACTCTCATAAAAACTCTTGACAGCTCCCAGAAGCTTTCCTCCTATTCCATAAATCTGCATAACCTCCCACAGTGCCTTTCTGTCTACCCTATCGTAAGCTTTTTCCAGATCCATAAAAGCCCAAAAAACATCCTTCCCCTTTCCTATAGCTTTCTCACATATCTGTCTTACCACAAAGATCTGATCTACACAACCTCTACCCGTCCTAAATCCACACTGTTCCTCGCCAATTACTCCTTCTGTTCCTCTCCTAATCCTCTGAAAAAAAAAAAAAAAAAAAATCGAGTGACTTTCCAAAACTGTGATTTTCCTTCTCTTCGTTTTTCTTTGGATTTTTTTTTCTTTCAATTCCTTTATTCACAAGAGTTGTCGGTTCTTCTTTTGTTTTGTAAATTCCATTTTTTCTTTTCTTTTTACAATCTTTCCAACTCTTAGTATCTTTAATTATCCATTTATTTGTTTATCTATATATTGACATATCTATTAATTTGTATCTATTTATCTATTCGTTTATTTCTTATATATTTACTTATGTATTTATTTGTATATTTATTTA
>NC_134816.1:32358766-32386266 GCF_046742065.1 Oratosquilla oratoria | reverse complement strand
AATATGATAACTTTTAAGTTATCGTAATCACCTATTGGCTTACAATTTCTATGTATGATGTCTTTCATGTGTTTCTCATCTTGGCGGTACGAACTACAATAAATATTCTGGTAAAATACGGTAACGGTCTTGGCTTGGTCCGGTGTATTCACAGCAACTTTACGTTCTAGCAAATCCTTAGTTACACTATCAAAGTCTTGATTAGAATAACCATTATTTACTAGCATCTGGCGCAGGTAAGTAAGTTCTAAGTGGAGCATATGCCAAGAGGAACAAATGGAAATTGCCCGCCGGACATATGCTCTAATAACGCCTTTCTTATAATTACGAGAACATTCACCAAGACCGTTCATGCATTTACCGCTATCCGTGGGCTTGCGATATACCGTAGTATTAAATTTGTTAGATGTCCCATCCACCAAAACATCTAGAAAAGGGATCTTATTATTAACATTGAGCTCTATAGAAAATCGTAGCCCTGAAATGGCTTGGAGATTAGATCTGAGCTCTTCTAGTAAATGCACATCAGAAACACAAACAAAGATATCATCAACATATCTCAGATATAAATGTGGTTTCGTGGTTAGGGAATGTAAGGCTTCAGTTTCTATGTGAGACATAAAGGCTTGAGCATAAAGGACCCCCAAAGGAGAGCCCATGGCAACGCCATCTATTTGGACAAAAAGTTTACCTTGAGGCACTACCGAAGCCCCTTTCAAATGTCCTCAATGTATCTTGCATAAATTGACGAGGCCCTTCTTATTAAAGAGAAATCTCCAAAATTAAATCTACAATCAAGAGATCTTGCCATAATTCCGTCTATGAAGTCCACTACTGTACGGTTCTCCACCTCCCCACGGAGTTCCACCATCCCACGGAGTTCCACCATCCCACGGAGTTCCACCACCATTCCTCCCCCTTGATCATTTTTACGTGACCTCACCCCGCACCATGAAACCTATATTTTTTTCAATATATAAACATGTTTTTTTATTGTAATCAATATCACTTGAAAATGTACAAAGTGTACGAAACGTCGTGAATACATTAAGGACGCTCCACTGTGTTTTACTATGCCTTTTGGCAGTAGTGTATGTGTACTCAACTCTACGCAAAAATCTGCAGTTCGCAAAGTAGAGAGTATCAACAAGAAGATCATAAATACAGAAGTCGCTGTATCTTTTAACCAAATATGCTTACAGGAGAACCTGCTGCCTAAATGTTCAAATGTATGTATATATATGTATATATATATATATTATATATATATATATATATATATATATATATATACAAATATATATATATATATATATATATATATATATACACTAAGGCTTTTTCCCCTTACAAGGGAGGTAGCCAAAAAGAAAAAGACATAAAATCATTACCACCGATTCCATCACTAAATACGCACCACTCCCCTCCACCCTCCCTCCCATCTTAGCACCTCCTGGATGACGGGTCATCCCTGCACCTTGTCCACTGATGTATATATGTATATATATATATATATATGTATATATATATATATATATATACACACATATATGTATATATATATATACATATATATTAATATATATATACACACATATATGTATATATATATATACATATATATTTATATATATGTATATATATATATATATATTTGTTATATATTCATATATATATATAATATATATATATATATGTATATATATATATATGTATATATATATATATGTATATATATATACATATATATATATACATATATGTATATATATATATATATATATTTATGTATATATATATTTATGTATATATATATTTATATATATATATATTGTATATATATATATATATATATATATATATATATATACATTTCAAATATAACTAGCTACCGAAAAAAAATCGCCCAATGCTGCGCCAAACACGCCAAATCTAATGGCAAATTTGTATACCAACAATCTTTTTCTAATCCCTTATCGTCATAGTATGGAAGAATATGAAAAATGTAACCCGAGAACATCAATTGACCACGGATCCAGTTTATCCACATCAAAATCGGTCACCATGCATACCTATAGGAGGCGGTGGTACTGAGATACTCTTTCAGTACAACACGGAAACGTCACTCTTCTAGTGGTAGAACAGATCCGATTTCTGGACCTGATTCTCGACAAAACTCACCTGGACTCCCTGCCCTAAACATTTGATTGCACCTTACTTCAGACCTTCAGCACAGCATAATCAATTAGGGTGTATGCAGTCACCCTTCCCACGCCAAACAACTCTCGATAAGGTCGATTAACTTGCCTCAGCAGCCATGAATTCAGTGGACGTCCCCTTCGTCTCCTCCTCCATCGAGGTGTTGTCTCTTGTGGAGATAAATCTGTGATTATGAGACGTGTCACATACCCATATAGCCGGAATTGACGTTCACGAATTATGCTGAAGGTAACTGGCTTAGACTTAGTTTTCACAGTAGTCTCTGGTTTGATACGATGTCATTCCAGTGACACCCTATGATTCTCCGAAGGCTTGCTTGCGGTCCTCTTATTATCCCACGCAAGCTGGGGAGGAGGCAGAGAATCTCTGGAACCTACATAAAGTCCTCATACAGACCAAACTCGACTACAGACATCCAGCGTAATCTTCTGGCACAAACACAAACATCCGAGTACTGGATCCTACACTTTCCCTTCGGCCTAAGCCTCAATACAGATGCCTTGCTCAACACCTCATTTATTGTACCCAGAAAGCAGACACCTCTTCCCCTAGACATCCAGTCTTCCTGTCTCGCATTTGCTTAATTGTGGGTTTGAAACACACGTTCCTCTCTAATTTCCAGCAGTGACTGTTACTTGCCCCAACAGTTCAAACGCATAATAGGGCATAGATGACTGCTTCGGCTGTAGCTACTCAGCGCTTCCTGGCATAGGCTCCTCGCTACCTTCTTTACGTATAGAGCATTTCACACCGTTAAAACTTCTACAATCCATCAACAATATGACAAATACCCACTACAACAATGTCCTATTTACACAACATTCAGCTACAATTTGCTCTCTCATCAACCCTCCCTAACGACAAATACGCTGCACTAAATCTTGGTTGATGAAACACCAATTCCTCAATCATTCCTTAAAATAAATAAATAAACACCATTGATCTACAAGACCAATACATGATGTATGAGACCGCTCACGACAGTGGCACCAAAGTGTAATCATGGATTGAAGCACCGGTAGGTCTCGAAAATCGCGTCGCAACATCATTGCAAATATCGACCTTGTTTCCCATGATCGTAATGACCATAATAGCTAACATAACCAACAAATCCTTTAGCAAATGTGGAATATCATGCAATCTTTCTTTGTAAGCGTTAAAATGTATAGAGAATTGTTTTGCTTGTCGAAACAAAGACTTGTTGCCATAACGTCATTCAGAAACGTGGATTTTGGGTCATGGAATAAACGGGGTGACAATTTAACGTTTGGATCACCACAAAGAGCATTATAGCAACTATAGAGAGCAGGCGCGGATCCAGTTGGGGCGGGGGAGAACATCTACCCCCTTTTCACCGTCACTTTTCCTCGGTTCAACAGGGGTAGACTATAATTTGTTGACTTTTTTTTATAAGCTCACTTTTTTAAGATATTATCTACAACGTTTCAACTTACAAACCCTTAAATTTGGTTTAGGATGATTTTAGGTGCATTAAGTTCATCGTTCTTGGAATAGCCTTTACTTTTTTATGGAAGAGGAGGGACTTACGCCGTTCCCTTCTCCGCCTCCACGACCCTTCCTTTCCGTTCCTTCCGTCTGCTGAGAAGGCCTTGGAATACGACTTCGTCCAGCTTGTTTTATTATTCATTCCAATGCCGTTACAGTCTGTCGTATAACAAAGCGGTTGACTTCGTGTTTTTTTTTTTTTTTATATCTTCGATACGGCACGTTACTCATGTCATCTCCAATACGGCATGTTGCTTATGTCGTCTTTAGTACGGTGTGTTGATTATGTAGTTTCCAATACGGTGTTTTGTTTATTTTCAGTACGCTGTGTTGCTTATGTCGTCTTCAGTACGATGTGTTGCTTATGTTATCTCCAAAATAGCATGTTGCTTATGTCGTCTTCAGTACGATGTGTTGCTAATGTAGTCCCCAATACGGTGTTTTGTTTGTTTTCAGTACGCTGTGTTGCTTATGTCGTCTTTAGTACGATGTGTAGCTTATGTCGTCATCAGTGCGGTGTGTTGCTTATGTTGTCTTCAGTACGGTGTGTTGCTTATGTCTTTTTTCAATACTGTGTGTTGTTATTCAATGTATATTGTGTGTGTGTGTGTTGGGGGGGAGGAGAAAGCAAGTAATTCTAAGTAATGGCTTTTGAAGATTGTTACAGGACCTTTGAAATCACTATATTGTGACTAGAACTGCCATAACTAGAACTAACTAGGGAAGCACGCGAGAGGTCCTTGTGACGTTTAGATAAAAATTGTGCGTTATCAGTTAACGTCACCCTTCAACTCGGAGGCACGCGCGCTCTAACCAAGATATGGGACCTGCCATGATCACAAATATCGGTCCTATTTTCTCTGAGCGAAAGGTTCATTATATCAGATACGGTATCGTATGGGCTTTTGGTCGTGCAACATACACATGTGTTACTTGGGCAAAGGTGACATAGGGAGAGTGATGCGTGGTTTCGTTGTTTACTTTATTCTACTGAAGTACGTGTGTCAGAGGCAAACGTGCCGTGGTCCGCGAATGGGGACACGCAACGAGTACAGAGGACTGAGTGGCCTGCCTGCTCGGGGTAGGCAGTATATGTACAAGGGACTGACCCGACGCCATGACCAGACGCGACCTAATTGCGGTGACCCTTTCTGGCCTTTCCGACCATTGAATCAGATCAACTACCACACAACTCTACGATGTATAAACTTTGCACTTTACGCACAAGCATGCTTGTGGGGTACATGTACACCACATTACCCTACAGCCCCTGCGAAGCGTGGAGAGGCGTCAGAGTCCCCAAAGGTATTGTAGGCGGAGGGGCGGAGTAGCAGGAGAGAGAGGGTGGGGTGGAGTAGTCTCTCTCTCTCTCTCTCTCTCTCTCTCTCTCTCTCTCTCTCTCTCTCTCTCTCTCTCTCTCTCTCTCTCTCTCTCTCTCTCCTTTCTCTCTCTCTATCTCTCTCTCTCTCTGTCTCGGTGGGAGATTGTCCACAGGGATTGAAGCACCAGTGAGTCACAGTCAATAACATCCCCCCTCTCTTCCCCTTCTCTTTTCCCACCTCCTCTTTCCCCTCATTTCTCCCTCTCCCCCTTCCTCTACTCGGCTGGAATAGTACTATTACTAACTTATGTCTTAATCTTGTAACAAACCAGTCAGGGGACGGTCTTGAGAGCCCTGTCCACAGCACAAGCATCTTTCAGTGTCTGTTGTTGACATAAGCGAGAATATTGTCTTCGGTGAGGGACGATCTTCGCGTCTTTGTCTGCAGAAGACGAGGTTGTTGTCTCAGGTGGACGCTTGCCCTTTGCACACTTTAAAGAAATTGTGCCAAGAACAAATATTATGGTTAATAAGGGTTAGGTTAGATTCGGGTTGGAAGCGTCTAAATGGAACCAAAATGAAGACAAACCAGCACATCTTAGGGGGAAAGGGGGTGAGTAACTTTAAAGAATAATATTTTCGTCTGTCTGCAGACACTGCGTTCGTGTGGATGAGGGTTTAATTGCTGTGAGTGGACTTAAACCCCTCACTACTGAAAGGGGTCACACAGATGGATAAAGAAGAAATAGACAAGCAGTGGTTTACCAATAGCGTGGTTAATGAATGGAATAGACCTAATAACTATGTCCTGAGCGCTGAAACTATTGGTTGTTTTAAGAGAAGGTTACAAAACTTTCTGGATGGGGATGATAGGTGGCAATGGACATGGAGCTGCCTAGTGTAGGTTTTAGGGTCTCTTGAAGTCTCCTTTATTTATTTTATGAAGTTCTACCTGGTATGGAAGGAGTCAAAATACTGTGTATTGGGATGGAATATTCCGTTTTCCTTTCCTGACTGGAACCATCTAGATTCAGACTCTTGAACCCTTTTTTGAGCTGCCACCAGACGTTTTTACTAGGTGTAGGGGGAACTTGAGGACTTGCACGTGCACATACGCACGTACTTGCATATGTACACGGCCACCGTACGTACGTACGTGTGTATATACTTGCATATTTACATGCGCGTTTGCTTAACTAATGCATGCCTCCACACGTGCGTGCTGCATATGAAGGAGGGGGATTTTCCGCAGGTGTCTTGTGTGTTCTGAAATTCGCTTCAAGGTTTTGAAGCTCTCTTCGCTTCGTCATTTGTCTAGGACAGGGGTGAGCAACCCGTGGCACGCGTGCAAAACCTGGCACACTATTTTTTTTTTCCGGAGCGCGAAACCCAGAGCTCACCTTAAAAAAGATAACTAGTAAATCTCCAACTTTTTTGTCTGACCATTGGTAACTTCATGCTGTGCAGGGAAGGGGTCTATACTCGTATGTAGGCCTATAATCTTACTTCGTTGGCACGCGAGAAAATGGTGTATCAAAGATTTGACTGATTTTGGCACCCACACTGAAAAAGGTTTCCCGCTCCTTCACTAGGAGACTGGAGAGTTGAAGGGAAACCGACTTCTGCCTCGCCATCTCTTTGTGTAGTCCTGGATTCAACCCCCACTGAGGAATAGATACAACGTGTGAGAACCATCGACTGAGCTCCATAGTTTATCCAATCATTATCACAACTTTCCTACAACCAACTAATAGTGATATCACTTCAGAAAAGCTATCTGATCTACTCACCCAGGGGTCACCAAACTGCGGCCACGAGGTCAATCCGTCCAGCCCGCTTCTGTACTGTACATGTGATTATTATATTGTTTTTAATCTTTTTTTTGCTCAAACTTTTTGGTAAGTTGATATGTTTGTTGTCTTTATTGCTTGAGTATTTTGTGTATTGGTAAATGAATCCTTTTTGTATATTCACTGTATTCTTACTTCTTTCCTCTTACTTTTTCTTCCTCTTCTCACTTCCTTCTTCTCACTGTATTCACTGAGCAAAATGGTTATCCAACCCTCGTTCGTCATTCTCTTAGTTTTCTTGCCCGCTGTAAAAAAAAAAAAAAAAAAAAAAAAAAAAAAATTGTGCTCCCTGCTCTTACCCCACTACCTACATCCTATCTTAACTTCTGGGAGACTTCAATGCCTGACACCCTCTGGGGAAGACTCCACCACAACCTCCCGAGGTAAACCCAGTTCCTATCTCTTTTTAACACCTTAACACTGAGCAACCAGCAACCTTCAATCTTCAAGGACAAACCTTCACCTTTATCGATCTGTCACTATGGACACCTGACTTTGACATACGGTCTGTCATACCAGATAAGAACACAATAACATAAAATTGAAGGAGAATATAAGAGACCATAAGGTCTACATTAGGCAGTTCCATGTCCATTACCCCCTATCATCCCTTTCCATAAAGCTGTCTAATCTTTTAAAACAACCAATTGTTTCATTGGTCACTACATGGTTGTTAAGTCGTTAATCATTCGTTAATCATTCTATTGGTAAACCAGTTCTTGCCTATTTCGTCCCTAAAACTAAAATTGTCCAAATTAATTCCATTACTACAAGTCCTGCCCGGCCCTACATCATAATGACCATTTCCTATTCTTCCTTACACTCCTCATAGGCTCTCCTCCACGCCGATGATCCATATCCCCCAGAAAGTGGAAACGCCTGTCATATGTTGAGGCGTCCAGAAACAGAGGGGCATCCCCATCACTTTTAATGGTTTCGTGTTGAGCTCGGATCGTGAAAGGCGTAAGCCTTTCTCTCTCTCTCTCTCTCTCTCTCTCTCTCTCTCTCTCTCTCTCTCTCTCTCTCTCTCTCTCTCTCTCTCTCTCTCTCTCTCTCTCTCTCTCTCTCTCTCTCTCTCTCTCTCTCTCTCTCTCTCTCTCTCTCTCTCTCTCTCTCTCTCTCTCTCTCTCTCTCTCTCTCTCTCTCTCTCTCTCTCTCTCTCTCTCTCTCTCTCTCTCTCTCTCTCTCTCTCTCTCTCTCTCTCTCTCTCCTCTCTCTCTCCTCTCTCTCTCCTCTCTCTCTCCTCTCTCTCTCCTCTCTCTCCTCTCTCTCTCCTCTCTCTCTCTCTCTCTCCTCTCATATATATATATAGATATATATATATATATATATATATATATATATATATATATATATATATATATATGTATATGTATATTGGTACTTAACTCGAAACCAGTAAAACTGGATATATTACCTACAAAAAATGTAGAAGACTTCCCAGCAATCAACACAACACTAAACTGCCTTAAGCACTCCCACCTGGAGAGAACTTCTCGCTTTCCCAGAATCAAGGAAAGCATTCCCAAACTGCTCTCATCCCAGTTACACTCATGGTTTATGTCAACTCTTAGGAAAAAAAAATCTTATTCTCTTGTCAATTGTTGTGCAATTTCCTCATATCTTCCGAAGTGTGCGTGTATGCGTATAGGTGTGGGCGTACGGGCGTGCCTATAGGTATGGGTGTACGGGCGTGCCTATAGGTGTGGGCATACGGGCGTGCCTATAGGTGTGGGCGTACAGGCTTACGTATAGATTGGCGTACGGGCGTGCGTATAGGTATAGGCGTACGGGGGGCGTATAAATATGAGCGTACGGGGGTGCGTATAGGTGTGGGCGTACATGCGTACGTATAGGTTGGCGTGCGGGCGTGCGTATAGGTATGGGCGTACGGGCTTGCGTACACGCGGGCGTTGTATCCAAAAAGAAGGATAAGAAGAGAATGAGAAACGAGGTTGTCTTTGTACAATTTGATATCGTGTGATTCAATAACAGAACTGCAGAAACATGACAAAATGCCGACGCGCATGTTATAGCGGGTTGTTTTTATATATTTTTTTTTCTTTTTGTTTTGTAATTTTCTTTGCTTTTTTTTATCTTTTTCTTCTTCTCTTTTTCTTATGTTTCTGTTCTTTTTCTTTGCGTTTATTTTTCTTGTTATTGACATTATTATTTTTCTTGTGGCTTTTTCTTGTCTTATGTGTTCTTTTATTCTTTTGTCTTTCTTCTTTTTCATTTTCTTTTTTCTTGGCTTTCTTCCTTTAATCTATAATTCTTCGGACTTTAAAAATCATCGGGGGTCCATAATACGTCGGCGAACCCTCAAAATGTCACGTCAGAGCGAAAAACAAAAGTCACATCACATCACATCACAGTGACATGTCTTGGGCCGCGACAATAAAGTACCTCAGAGGTACACTAAATATTAGTAATTTGGATCGAGGTTGAATACCACGTGTGTGCGTATTCACCATGATCTTGGATCACGTGTTGGACTCGTGATCGACAGCCATTTCCCTCCCTGATGAGAGCTCAGAGCTCATATTTGACCGATCTATGGGTAATGCTGTGACCTTACACGCACACACACCCTCAACTCCCCGCCTACGAGAGTTGGAGTAACGACTCGCAGCGCAGCGATACTGAAATTATTGCATCCCTGGGCGGGATTCGAACTCAGACCGCTGTAGCATCGGTTGCGAACGTTACCACTACGAACGCTACCACTGTGCCGTCGAGTGCGTGCAAGTGCGTGTACGCGTGTCTGTGTGCGTGTGTGCGTGTATTTGTAAGATATGTAATACTGTACACGCAATTAAAAATACAAATGTAATGCATACGATAAATGAGTAGTAAGCAACTTTGAGGTGAATGTAAAGTATTTAATCCACAGAACAGTTAACACTCCTTGTAGTACAGAAATTTGTAATGTAATTAAAGAATATTATCCACAACATTCAGTACTAATAGCCACCTTGAAAATTATAGGGTTCTGGAATTGGCGGGAGGAGGGCTAAAATTGACGGAGTGGGAGCTGGAATTGGCGGGGTGAGGGCTAGAATTTGGCGGGGGGGGGGGCGGGCTGGAATTGGTGGGTGAGGGCTAGAATTGGCGGGTTGGGGGGCTGGAATTGGTGAGGGAGGGCTGAAATTGGCGGGGGGAGGGCTAGAATTGGCGGGATGGGGGCTGGAATTGGGGGTATGTGTGGTGCTGGAATTGGTGGGTGGGGATTGGAATTGGCGGGGATGGGGGTTGGCATTGGGGTGTGTGTGAGCTGGAATTGGCAAGGGAAGGGCTAGAACTCGAGGGGTGGGGGCTGGAATTGATGGGTATTCGCTAGAATTGGCGGGATGGGAGGCTGGAAATGGGTCAAGGCTGGAATTGGCTGAGTGGGGGCTGGAATTGGCGGTGGTGGGGTGGAACTGGTTGTGGTGGGGGCTGGAATTGGCGGTGGTGGTGTGGAACTGGTGGTGGTGGGGGCTGGAATTGGCGTTGGTTGGTTGGAACTGGTGGTGGTGGGGCTGGAATTGGCGTTGATGGGGTGGAACTGGTGGTGGTGGGGCTGGAATTGGCGGTGGTGGGGTGGAACTGGTGATGGTGGGGGCTGGAATTGGCGGTGGTGAGGTGGAACTGGTGGTGGTGGGGGCCGGAATTGGCGTTGGTGGGGTGGAACTGGTGGTGGTGGGGGCTGGAATTGGCGGTGGTGGGGTGGAACTGGTGGTGGTGGGGGCTGGAATTGGCGGTGGTGGGGTGGAACTGGTGGTGGTGTGGCTGTAATTGGCGTTGATGGGGTGGAACTGGTGGTGGTGGGGGCTGGAATTGGCGGTGGTGGGGTGGAACTGGTGGTGGTGGGGGCTGGAATTGGCGTTGGTGGGGTGCAACTGGAGGTGGTGGGGGCTGGAATTGGCGGGATAGGGGCTGGAATTGGCGGGGTTGGGGGCTGGAATTGGCGGGGCGAGGGCTGGAATTAGCGGGATGGGGGTTTAGAGGTGGCAGGGGTGGGGGCTGGAATTGGTGAGGATGGGGGCTGGAATTGGAGGGGTTAGGGCCTGTAATTGGCGTAAGCTTGCGCTTGTCTGTAACTATAGCTACAGGATGTTGTAGAGACTTTTATTATGTGCGTTTGGAATGGGAAAAGGACCTTGAGGAAAGTAACATTAAGGTAAATTTTCCTTGTTCCTAACGTGGGCGCTCAGCGGGTGAATCAAATTGAGAGCCACTAGCTAAAGAAATATACAAAGATTCTTGGATGATTAAAATCGCCTGGCGGCAGCCTGAAAAAATTAGGGAACTGTGCTATCGGAGAGGGAAGAAGCTGAAGGCATCTTGGGACTACGTGAATTGGGTCACGTGATTAGGGAACACCTTCCTTGGCGCCACGATGCCACGACTGGGGCCGAATGCACTCGACCTTCAAGTTTTCATAAACATATCTGTCAGCGTTGACTAATATCGAATGCACTTCTGCATAGAGTAGTTTTCTTAATGGTTTTCAATACAATATGTTATCAAGACTACAATAAGAATGTATATGCTTAATTTTGATATATCATACATCAGGTGCGTGAATCTATAATGATACATTTGATCAATTTGCCATCCAAGTAACTGGTTAATTCATTAATGAATCGGCCTACCTTATGGCTCCTTATCTTTTCCTTATCAGACACGAAGAAGGAAGTAGATAATGACGTAATCATTCAATAGATTTCCTGATAAGATTGATGTATCTTGACCACGTCCTTCTGGTCCTGACTTCTTAGATGATGAGCTGAGAAAACGTATATGGCATTGTTGCAACAGGGTTCAGTTATCCAAAGGGGTTTATGTTTATGTAATAATCTTTTGAAAATGGCCATAATCTTTATCTAAAAATTAGGCTGATAAATCCGTTAAAATGGACAAAACGTTTTTGTAAAAAGAAAAAAAAAAAGGAAAAAAAAAAAGTTTTCGTGAGTCTAATAAGAATTCCTAATATTCGAAAGAAGTTTCATATCAGTTTAGTTTTTAAGAACTCAAACGTTATTAAGAACACACATATTACGTAATAATAATGATACTACTACTACTACTACTAATAATAATATAATAATATAATAATGATATGATAATAATATAATAATGATATGATAATAATAACAATAATAATAATAATAATAATGATAATGATAATAATAATAATGATAATAATAATGATAATAATAATATTAATAATATGATAACGATATGATAATATAATAATGATATAATGATATAATAATAATATGATAATAATATAGTAATAATATAATAATAATATAGTAATAATATAGTAATAATATAATAATAATATAATATTAATATAATAATAATATATGATAATTATATAATAATATAATAATGATATAATATAATATAATATAATATAATAATAATAATAATATAATAATAATATAATGATATAATCAATTATAATATAATATATAATATAATATAATATAATAATAATAATATATAATATATAATTACAATATATACAATATAATTACAATATAATAATATATAATATTACAATATAATTACAATATAATAACAATATTAATAATATAATTACAATATAATTACAATATAATTATAATATAATATAATATAAATTAATAATAATTATAATATAATTAATATAATTACAATATAATTACAATTATATAAATTATAATTATAATTATAATTATAATATAATAATAATAAATATATATTATAATATATTAATAATATAATATATAATAATATAATGATAATATATGTAATATATATAATATATAATATATAATTAATATAATGTAATAATAATATAATAATAATATAAAATAATAATGATATGATATAATATAATGATATAATAATAATAATTAATAATGATAATTATAATGAATAATAATAATGAAACAATAATATAATAATGATATAATAAATAATAATAATTAATTAATAATAATAATGATAATAATAATAATAATGATAATATAATAATGTAATAATTAAATAATGTAATAATAATAATAATATAATAATAATAATATGTAATAATATAATAATATAATAAATAATAATATATAATAATATAATAATAATAATTAATAATAATAATAATTAAATAATAATTAATTAATATATAACAATATAATAATAATTAACAATTATATAATAAATTATAATAATTATAATTATAAAAATTAATAATTATAATAATTAATAATGTATAATAATATGTAATAATAATTAATAATGTAATAGTGTAATAATAGTGTAATAATAATAATAATGTAATGATAGTGTAATGATAGTGTAATGATAGTGTAATGATAATTGATAATGTAATAATAATTATTAATGTAATAATAATTAATAATGTGATAATGATTAATAATGTGATAATGATTAATAATGTAATAATAATTAATAATGTAATAATAACTATTAATGTATTAATAATAATAATAATAATAATAATAATAATGTAATAATAATAATAATGTAATAATAATAATAATGTAATAATAATAATAATGTAATAATAATAATAATGTAATAATAATAATAATGTAATAATAATAATAATGTAATAATAATAATAATAATAATAATAATGTAATAATAATATTATGTAATAATAATAAATGTAATAATAATAATAATGTAATAATAATAATAATGTAATAATAATAATATGTAATAATAATAATGTAATAATAATCAATGTAATAATAATAATATGTAATAATAATAATTAATGTAATAATAATTAATAATGTAATAATAAGAATGTAATAATAATAACAATGTAATAATAATAACAATGTAATAATAATAACAATGTAATAATAATTAACAATTTAATGATAATTAATAATGTAAACAATAATGTTATAATAATTAATAATGTAATAATACTAATAATGATAATAAATGTAATAATAATAATGATGTAATAGTAATTAATGATGTAATAATAATTAATGATGTAATAATAATTAATGATGTAATAATAATTAATGATGTAATAATAATTAATGATGTAATAATAATTAATGATGTAATAATAATAATGATGTAATAATAATTAATGATGTAATAATAATTAATGATGTAATAATAATTAATGATGTAATAATAATTAATGATGTAATAATAATTAATGATATAGTAATAATTAATGATATAGTAATAAATAATGATATAGTAATAATTAATGTTATAGTAATAATTAATGATATAGTAATAATTAATGATATAATAACATGATAATAATATAATAATATAATAATAATAATATAATAATATAATAATGATAATAATGATAACATGATAATGATATAATCATAATAATAATATAATTATAATGATAATATAATTATAATGATAATATATTTATAATGATAATATATTTATAATAATATAATTATAATAATATAATTATAACAATAATATAATAACAATATAATAATAATATAATAATAATAATAGTAATAATAATAATAATATAATGATGTAATAATGATGTAATAATGATGTAATAATGATGTAATAATGTAATAATGATGTAATAATGATGTAATAATGATGTAATAATGATGTAATAATGATGTAATAATGTAATAATGATGTAATAATGATGTAATAATGATGTAATAATGATGTAATAATGATGTAATAATGATGTAATAATAATGATGTAATAATAATGATGTAATAATAATAATAATAATAATAATAATAATAATAATAATAATAATAACAATAAAAACAATAATAATAATAATAATAATAATAATAATAATAATAATTAAAAAATCAGATGATAAGATAGTTTATGTCTACACCATTCGTTATCTACAATGTGATAAGTGCTACATTGGCCAAACTGGGAAAAAAAATAATATAAAATTAGATTAAACTGTACATAGGTATAAGGTTAGACTTGGTAAATTGTCCAGTGGAGATTTTGTTCGCGTTAAAGACCATGATACTTTTGTTGACTGTAAAAACAACTAGTACCGTATTTGAAAGAATATAGTAATTTGAAAAAAATGATAGTTTTCAGAAAAAGCGAAATCGGAAAATGTTGCATGATGTCACAACAGAAGACCAGCCAATCAGAAGAGACATGATTTCACGACTGAGGACCACTCAGTCAGAAGGGGCGACATGACGTCACGACTGAAGACCAGTCAATCAGAACAAAAGGCGACATGATGTCACGAATTATTTACTGTGATATAGAATGAGGAAAATATGTGTTATTCTGTTGAACAGAATTTCAAGTTACTCAATAATGAACAGCAAGCCGAGCACCCCGAAGGCTCGTAAAAAAAAGGGGGGGGGCAGAGAGAGAGAGAGAGAGAGAGAGAGAGAGAGAGAGAGAGAGAGAGAGAGAGAGAGAGAGAGAGAGAGAGAGAGAGAGAGAGAGAGAGAGAGTGAGAGAGGCAGAGAGAAAGTGAGAAAGAGAGAGAGAGAGAGAGAGAGAGAGAGAGAGAGAGAGAGAGAGAGAGAGAGAGAGAGAGAGAGAGAGAGAGAGAGAGAGAGAGAGAGAGAGAGAGAGAGAGAGAGAGAGTGAGAGTTAATCAATCCAGCCATATTCACCACTCGTTTCATAAAAAAAATTCACCTCCAAGAACATTAAGCTTCTCACGGCACCAGAAATGTCTGGGTCATAGTACAATGTTGTAGAAGAATCTCGTATTTTTCTTAGTCCTCAACTATGTCCTTACGTGTTCTGTGTTTTAGTTTCTGCCTGTTTTCGCCATTCTTTATTTCCTGAATATGTCTTGATAGACGAAAGCGTTTGGACTACGTATATTATTTCTTATTGGTTTTCTGAGAATATCATATAATTTGTATATTGTATATATGTGTATTATCTATAATTATATATCTGTTTATATCTATCTTTCTATCTATATATCTACCTATCTATCTATCTATATATCTATATATCTATCTATCTATCTATCTATCTATCTATCTATCTATCTATCTATCTATATATATATATATATATATATATATATATATATATATATATATATATATTGATAAGTATTTTAGACAAATGATTTGGATGATGGAGAACATAAACACAGGGGAGGGTACAGAACCCAAAACACTCTAATGTTTCGTTCGCGTAGATCTTCTTCAGAGAGTGTACGGAAAACTGTAATTGAAGTTTATGTACTAAACTTAATTATCTTGTCGGATACTTGTGAAAGGTTGTTCTTCTGGCGTGTTCTAGAGATATAAACATAGATAAGATAACTAATAAGAGGATAGGTGATTTGGTAAAGATTTCCGAAAAGAGAACCAATTCCGAAAACGGTGTCGTAAACAAAATCCCGTGCAATAGTTGCTCAATGGTCATATTATGGCGAGTCATCAAGGGGATTAGATAAAAGAATTTATGAACATAAAAACGACATGAAAACACATAGGACATCTAATTCTTTAGTAGTTCATGCGGAAAAATTCGATCATTTACCAAACTGGAGAGGAGCTGAAGTGCTGCATAAAGGTTTTGATAAATTCACTAGAAGAATTGTAGAATTAGCATATATTTCAACTAAGAATTCATTGAACCATCGAGGAGGGTTTATCAATTTAGCTAAACAAATTAGTATTTTAATTCTAGAACACGCCAGAAGAACAACTTCTCCCATGTATCCGACAAGATAATTAAGTTTAGTACATAAACTTCAATTACAGTTTTCCGTACACTCTCCGAAGAAGTTTTACGCGAATGAAACGTTAGTGTGTTTTGGGTTCCGTGCCTTCCCCTGTGTTTATGTTCTCCATCATCCAAATTATATATATATATACATATATATATATATATATATGTATATGTGTGTGTGTGTGCGTGTGTGTGTGTGTGCGTGTGCATATATATATATATATATATATATATATATATATATATATATATATATATATATATATATATATATATATATGCGTATACTTAGGCAGGAAGTTCTCCCTCTGGCAAGAAATGTTGTATATAATAGTATGATGACAACTCACAATTTTCTTGTTAACTAGTTCAATACTGCGAACAAGGTGACGTATTTCAAGAGGTATTCTATGTAGAAGATCAGCAAAGGACATTTTAACACTGAGGCAGGATAGTCAAACTAGTAGATATTTCGGTACCAACGTTTCGAAGTTACACAACTTCATTCTCAAGGCAGAATAATACATACAATAGTTAATGCGTAAATATACAGAAATAGTGTTACATAAATGAGCTAAGGAAAGGTCACAAACAAACAAATAATACGAAATAAGCACGAACATAGGAGAGGTCGACAAAAGGACAAAACTCTCCAGCAATGACAAATGATCACCCACGCCATGGGGTGGTCAATTGGTCACCGCGCTGTGGGGTGGAAGAGTAGACATCATCAGCATGGAAATGTGCGATCATGGCTTTAGAAGAAGGGAGAATTTGGAGATCTTGAAGATGCTCATTCATGTCGGGGTTGCTGCGTTTGATATGCAACACTTCGAGAATCGAAAGTGTTTTGTCGTCTTTTTCCGTGGCAATAATGGAAGTGCCCTTTACGAGGTCTTCTCTTTTGAGTCGTAGTTGGTGGTGGTTACTGTAATGATTTTTGATGGCGCCTGCAGATAAATGAAGAGTAAGCCTTCTTGATACTTTAGTAGTAGTCATACCAATATACGACGCATGAGGCCCACAGTCCTCATGTTGGCATGCAAATTTGTATACGACATGACTACGTTGACGGAGAGGACGTTCAGGAGTGGTGTTATTTTTTATGATCAGGTTACTAATCCTCTTGTTTTTGTAGAAAATGACCAGATTTAACCTATCGCTCTTGTTAATATGTTTGACATTTCTTTTAATGATGTCTTTGATAATGCGTTCTTCGGTCTTATACGAGGCTGACATCTAAGACTTATGATATAAATTTATCATGTTGCTAGGCGGGATGATCTGTAAGGTGTTGTTTTTCTGGTTATACCACTTGTTTATAGTGCGTTTGACCACACTGGAAACGACGTGGTGTGGGTGTCCATTGTCTACAAGCATTTGGGATACCCGGTCTATTTCTCTGTGAACGTTTTTCCACTCGCTGCAGTGGTATAGTGCTCTCCTGACGAAAGCCGCGAGATTAGTCTCTTTAAATCGGTCAGGGGATTCGTTTTGACCATTCAAACAATGGCCAGCGTTAGTGGATTTGACATAGACCGAAGTAGAAATTGTGTCCTCCTCGACTTTTAGGAGGACATCCAAGAAGGGAAGGGCACCATCTGTACTCTTTTCCTTGGTGAAGTGTAGGCCGGATTTATCTTCGAATGTTTGACGTAAGACCTGCAGCTCGGACTCACTGTTTACACAAATGAATGTGTCGTCGATGTACCGGCAATACGTGCTAGGTATTTGGATGTCACCGAAGATTTGTTCCTCGACAGTACCCATAAAGAAGTTTGCGAAGAGAACTCCCAATGGAGATCCCATGGCAACGCCATCTCCTTGGACATACATTCTTCCTCTTGAGCATCTGAAAGGAGCTTCTTTTGTACAGATTTCAAGCAGGGACTTCAGCGCTGGTTCAGGGATTTTCAACTTTGGGGTAGACACGTCACGATATACTCTGTCCAAAATAAAACTAATAGTTAAATTTATGGGAACATTCGTAAACAGACTCTCCACATCGAGCGAGGCAATATGCTTGCTTGAGTCTAAACCTTTTACAAGCTCCAGAAAGTCAGACGAAGAAGCCACGCTGTACCTGTCTGGGACATATGGGGTCAGAAGGGTGGCGAGTCTTTTGGCCAAGGAATACGTGGGGGTGGGAATCTGGCTGATGATAGGACGTAATGGGTTACCTGGCTTAAGGTTTTTAACATTACCATATGTGTATCCAAGGTCATAATCTCCACTTAATAGCGACAGTTTGATATCGTCAGTTACTGCATTCACGGATTCAATAACTTTATCTACCTTCCTTTTGATGTCTTCAACCGAATTCCGTGTAATGCATGTAAATTTGGACTCGTCTTGGAGAATATGAAAATTTTGACTAGGTATTCTTCCGTAGGTAAAATGACAAATGAGGCACACTTATCAACACGCCTAATCGTCATGTCCAGGTTGTTTCTTAAACCTCTTGTAGCATTCATTAATTCTTTAGATAGGAGCTTACTGCAGTATGAGCCACGGCGTTTACTAGATTCAGCTAAGAGCTCAGCTTGTAAAGGTCAAGAGGTGACAACAATTTCTTTCCTTTCTAGCTCTTAAATTTTGTCGGGGAGGACTTCGAGCTCTAGTCTCTTCTGGAAAGCTTAAGGTCGGGAGAGCACATGACGATTGTGAGTTGTCATCATGCTATTATATACAATATATATATATATATATATATATATATATATATATGTATATATATGTGTATATATATGTGTATATATATGTGTATATATATGTGTATATATATGTGTATATATATGTGTATATATATATGTGTGTGTGTATATATATGTATATATATGTATATACATATATATGTATATATATGTGTATACATATGTATATATATGTGTGTGTGTATATATATGTATATATATATGTGTGTGTGTATATATATATATATGTATATATATATATATGTATATATATATATATATGTATATATATATATATGCTAATAAGAACACAGGTACGTGTGTTCACTTATGCAAAGTAGACCACTTGGAAAAAAAAGAAACTAACGAAGCAGAGCGCTTTCGTATATTACATCTTCAGTGCAACAAGTGTTGCACTGAAGATGTAATATACGAAAGCGCTCTGCTTCGTTAGTTTCTTTTTTTCCAAGTGGTCTACTTTGCATATATATATATATATATATATATATATATATATATATATATATATATATATATATATATATATATGTATATTGAAACTCCTTTCACTATTCTCCTGTGTTTTCTTTTTGGCTCAGCAGTGATGAATTCATCAGTGTTATTATCCTCATCAGTACTAATAGGAGAATAATTATCAGCCACAACATTTTCTTCATAATCACAACTTTCTTGATCTTTCTGCACCTTTTCTCGAATCTGTCTCTCCTGTCATTTCTTAATGCTTCTAGCTAGTACCTTGTTCACACCAACCAGAGTAGGTAGTTGTTCTGTCAGTCAGCATGGTTTTCATGAACAGTATGTCATGATCAATTGCATCTTGTTCGGCTTGCTTTTTCCCCTTCTTTGCAGCTGCCATATCTTTCAACACGGTATTCCTGTAAAATTTCATTGTTTTATCTAGTTCTGATTTAACCTTGATTATACCAGGATCGTCTGCCTGCCTTCTATCCACATTCTTTTTCATAAGTAGCATGAAAACTTTGTCATAGTAAGTTTTAATTACTCGGCCAATGTTATTTCTCCCGGAAATGGGTGGAACCCCTGATCTCTGGTAGTGCAAAAGCACATTGTCAATGGTGGCAGATAAAGCTTGATCCCAATGCATATCTCCAAGGTTAGCTAGAAGACGTAGTAGAACCTGCCTATTCGCTTGAAGTTTACTGCCCCTTATTTCCTTTTCTTCATCCTTGGGAATGGTACCCAGTAGCATTCTAATATATTCCTGATCATGCCGTGTTTTCATATTGGAACTGATGATTTACAAAAACCCAACCTGCAGCAGAAAAGAAAATATGGTAAAATTTTATAAGTCCCCCAGGAAACGTAGCGCAATAAATGTGTTATGAAAAATAAAATCAAGTTAGCGGATGACGATACGTTTCAATATTCAATACCCTACCAACGTACTCCTGGCTTATTCATAAACAAATGCTAATATTGATAGGAGGCCTAATATTACATTAGACACGTTCAGAAAAGCAAAACTCACGCCAAAATTCACCCGTGGCTCGTCCGCCATAAACAATAAAACCCAGCTGATTTTTCCCATTTTCTGTTAATGTAAGATCATTAACAGAAAATGCAACATCACTTGGAAACTATTATATATATATATATATATATATATATATATATATATATATATAAATATATATATATATATATATATATATATATATATATATATATATATATTTAAGGCCCTGGGAGCATTCGTAAGTTAAATACTGTACATATGTACTATAGCCAACCTGAGATTCATTTGTGCCAACCTGAGTTTCAGTTTTGCCAACTTGATTTTCATTTGTGCCAACCTGAGATTCATTTGTGCCAACCTGAGTTTCAGTTTTGCCAACTTGATTTTCAGTTTTGCCAACCTAATTTTCATCTTTGCCAAACTGACTTGCAAATGGTATAGATTTACTTTTAAGAAGAATATAAGGTAAAATAACCACTTTTGGTATATTTTGATACGCTGGTGCTACCGCATGTGTGCTTCAATTTCCAAGAAAATTTATGTGGGTGTTACATAGACCCACAATACTAAAACTATGAACAGAATCGTAGGAACAGTTTTGCATTTTTGGGGGGCAACAGTCACACCTTAATATATATGTATAAATAAATAAATAAATATATATATATATATATATATATATATATATATATATATATATATATGTATGTATACATATATATGTATATGTATATATATATATAGATATATATACATATAATGTATATGTATATATATATATGTATAGATATATACATATATATGTATATATATAAATATATATATATATATATATATATATATATATATATATATATATATATATATGAGAAAGTGTGAAACCTGTCAGTTGTGGCAAGCCGATTGTTTCTTCTTATTTCTAAAGGCCGACGTTGAGTCGCCTCCTCACCAATGTAAAATTTTATTTACATCCACAGATACTGAGGGCGCCATACTTGCAATCCCGGCCCCTTCAACCCAACCGTTTATGGCAAAATCCAGAAGGGTCATAATGCTACCTGCTTCACCTGTAATTATAATCCTTACGGTTAGTAGTTTACAGACGCGTTCTTAGTTCTAAGTTACTCAGGTTTACCAAGTTCATTTGTACATTATATTCCTAAGTTTATTCTAGATGTCGTTAGGCGATTTTTTCTGCGTACGCATGTTTACGTGTAAAAATAGTTTAACACAATGATTATGGATAAAATGGGCTTTATCTAAAAACAATTTGATAACAAACTATCCCATAAAAAATGACCAAATTCTTTTTTTAAATTATATTTATTTTATTTAAAAGTGATATGTATATAAAACAGTTATGCTGTAATTATTATTTTCTTTTACCTGTAGATACTCTGGAAACTGAGTGTGGCACAGACAAACAACTATGCTTTCTTCTCTCCGAAGACTTCGATGTTCTCTCGAGAAGACGATTCGTTCCAACTTCCATTCGCGGTGTGTGACGTCATTGTCGGTCTTCCACCCAAAACAGCAGTCATCGCTTGGGATGCTCCTTATGGTATGAACTTTTATTTATTTATCTATTTGTTTTGTATACTTGTTCAATGATTTGTTTATTTCTGTATTTTATGTATTTGTTATTATTTGTTTTATTTGGATCTTTTTATTTTGTTTGTTTACTTATTTTCTGTTTTCGTGTTTATAAGGGAACCATTTCGTCAGCTCTACATATCTAAGGATTTTTTTTCTAGCAAATAATTGTACTTCTAGGTAATACTTGACATTTTCATTCAGTTTAGGGTAGTCTCCTGTCCCTTTTCTCTCTCCTTTTCCTCTTTTCTGCCTCTTTTTTCACTCCCTTCTCTTTTTTTTTCTGTGACTAAAGGCAGGAATAGTCACAAAGGTTTTGGCTCACGTTACAGTTCTCAACGTCAATATGATATTTTTTTTTGACGAGTACGTGGCATATTTCTTTATGTTGTATTTAGCTTACAGTTAGGTCGTTTTACAAAGGCAAAGCATGCCGACAGGAGACCTTTTGATCCATATCTAGGTCGGATTAAAAAAAAAAAAAAAAAAAAAAAAAAAAAAATCATATTAATAATAAATTAAAACTATAACAATGTAAATAACAATTAAAATACATAAATAAATGCATTGGTATAGTTGAATAACAAACAAACAGGTAAATAGTAAATGATAATAAATTGACATATAACTAATAATAAATGAAAATCAGACAGACAAAATTATAACAAAACAAAAACAAATAATATAACATAAATTATAATAATTACAGCATCTTACTTAGGTATTTATCTAAATGATTCTTAAAGCTTCGAACTGAACTACATTGCAAAGAAAAATATTGTCAGACAAAGAATTTTAATTTTGCTTGTGACTGTACGTGTAAATGGTTGGTCCTACATGACGGACCTCGGAGAGAATCGTCTCCCTGTAGACAGTTTTCAGAACCCGACTATACCCTTACCTGTTTGGGCGTGCCTGTCTGTGTGCGTCTACGTGTGTGTCATGCTCGCATTTTGTTTGTACTGTTGATGTTGGGAGCTTATATACAAATGTCACATTTGGCATTCTCATCACTAGGAATAACAATATTGGTTAATCTAATTCGCTCTGGATATCCGAGTTGACTGTTATCGTTGATTGACAGACGAGGCCACGGCCCGTGAGGTGGCAGCGCAGTTGGCAGAGGCGGCGACTACCGTGTCCCTTTTCCATTCCCCCCGCGGCGACTTGAACCAGGTGAGACGAACGGACAAGCGCACAGTTTTCGCACCCACGCGGCCTCATGCACATACGCACACTCACGGCCCGGGTTTGAATCCCGCCAAGGCTGAAATAATTTCAGTATCGCTGCGCTGCGAGTTGTTACTCCAACTCTCGTGGGTGGGGAGTTTGGTGTGTGTGCGTGTAAGGTCACAGTATTACCCATAGACCGGTCGTATATGAACTCTGAGCTCTCCTCCGGGAGGGAAACAGTTGTCGATCACGAGTCCAACACGTGATCCAAGACCATCGTGAATCACACACACTACAAATTGGAGAGTAGGAAACGGGTCCAACGAATATTGCTACTTTCATGTGTACTACAGTTAAGTAGGTACGCACACGCGCGCGTACATGCACACGCGCGCGCACACACATGTATGCACACGCTCGTGCTTTTAATGCAAACACGTGAACACACATGTTCGTATACATAGAGGGAGACATAAAGTATGCATATGCATACACGTATAATTTACAAGTCAATGTTTTCTTTAGATCATATTTCAATGATACCTGCGTTGTCAGCTATGTATATATTTCATCGTAATTCTTTCAGTATTGACTTCCGATGACAGTGTGGAAATGTGTCTTTTCATTTGATTCCGTGCGAGTTTGACAATAAATATAGAATTTATTTCACCTGCATCGCAGCGGTGGAGCCATTTACCACCTGCAACAGTTGGTGTTCTGTAATGCACCACCTGTATCATATCGTCCTATTTTCCATCTGTTTGTTTCTAAATGATCTCATCGCTTGTCATTCCAGAGTATACATTTCCTTTTCAAGGAATTGTGAGACGAACCTGAAGGGGTTATCATACTGGGCTAATTTTCCTACGACATCCAACCTCCAACCTCCATTTAAATGACTAGAATATGACGGCGACTACTCTTCCTTTCGAGCTCTCTCTACACACACACACACACACACACACACACACACACACACACACACACACACACACACACACACACACACACACACATGCACACACACACACACACACACACGTGTGTGTGTATGGGTACATGTGTGTATGGGTACATGTGTAGGTATATATATACATATATGTATAGGTATTGGCATAGGTATATGTATTTGTAGTTATGTAGGTTTCCTTGCAGACGCTGGCGTACCTGGCTGACAAGAAGGGACGGTTCGAACCTGTAACCACTTTGTTCCTCGTCGCGTCACGACATCTCCCCGAAGTCGTCAGCAAGGTCAGGCCCAACGAGATGTTTATTCTATTTGTCTATTTATCTAATTCATCTATTAGTGGACTGATTCCTTTATTCATGTATTTTTATTTGAGGTTATTTCGGTTTCTTATTTTTACTTTCATGAATTTTGGTTGATTTTTGATTATAATTTACTAGTTTGTTTGTTTGTGTGTTTATTTGTATGTGTTTGAGTATTTAGTTATTTTGTAATTTTTTTATCTTTAATTTTGCTTTTAGACTTTCAGTCGATATCCGCTCTGTTTGGTGGCTAAACATGACAACTTTAGGTCCTTAGTGACGTCATACTTTGGGGATCGAACTGCTTCGTGCCCACCAGGAGTGAAGCTCAGTCCGCTCGGCACCACGCTCTTGCTACGAGCGTGGCGTTCATGGACTTGAAGAACGTATATGAAATACTCCTTATGTTAAAAATCCGACTTACGGATATTAGTTTTGAAAACTTTAGACTATTTTGTTGAAATGAAATGTTTCATACACGGATAAGTAAGTAAAAGAAAAAAAATGATGATAAATAAAATGAAAATGCATAGAATAAGATTGTAAATATCTCTATCAACAGTCTCTTCTCCGATTAATGAAATCTTTTGACGTTAGAGTAAAATCAGTTAAGTGTTCATTGGGCATTCCTTAACAATTAATTTTTTTTCCTTATTTATTTTGCATTTCTATCTCTCTACTTCTATGTATATCTATCTATATCTGTCTGTCTTCTATCTATATCTATCTTCTATCTATATCTATCTATCCATTTTTATTTTTCCATGAACCCTTGATATCTGATGTCGGCGGAAGGTGGGGGTGTTGGGGGGTTGGAGGGAGGGAAGGAGGAAGGGGTTGGTGGGGAGGGAACGAGGAGGGAGGGAGTGAAGGAGTGAGGTTTCTTCACTGAATAAAATAGTTTGGCGGCAGTTAGATGTTGACAAATCTAGATATCTAACAGAATGTGTTGCAACCGACGATTTTATGCAGCCACGAATGCCCCCTGGCCTTGTTGCATAAGAACATAACTTAAGAATGAAGGAGGCTGTAAGAGACCATAAGGCTTACACTAGGAAGTTCCATGTCCATTACCACCTTTCGTCCCCATCCATAAGGTTATTTAACCTTGTCTTAAAACAATCAATGGTTTTAGCGGTCGTTGCACGGTTACTAAGTCCTATTCCATTCGATAACCACTCTTATGTAAACCAGTTCTTGTCCATATTCTTCTTAGAAATTGTGGAAGAGGACTTGATCTCTCTGGGAAGAAACTTTAGACTGATGTCTGTGTTGTCTTAGTGTGGGACGATTTTTATATCAACGGCTAAAAGTGGTAGGAAAAGGGGATCAGTCGCCGGTTGTCAGCTCTCTGTGTGTAAAAGTGTAAGTAATACAGATGAAGTTGATCGAAAGAGATCTTGTGCCCAGTCCGGAGACCGAATGCTCCTGATGGAAGTGATGGGGTTGATGGGGACATTGCTTTATGAGGCCCCTGTTCACACTAGCGGTTTCAACCGCGGCGGCTCGATTACAGTGTAAGTCAGTGAAGGTCTTCAGACACAACAGCGCAGTTTTCCTTGACTATGCGGTACCGCTACGGTTTCCGCACGGTTCAAACCGGTATTGTGAACAGGGCCTTAAATGGTAGTCAAATTAGAAGTATAGTACAAGATTCTTGGGAGTTCGCTGTGGTACAGTGGTAACGCGTGCGTGGGAAGGTCGTACGCACAGGTTCGAGCACAACTCGTGGCGCAGTTGGTAGAATTCCCGGCTGCCACTACGGAGGTCCGGGTTCAAATCCCGCCCAGGGCTGAGATAATATCAGTATCGCTGCACTGCGGGTTGTTACTCCAACTCTTGTGGGGTGGAAGTTGGGTGTGTGTGTGCGTGTAAGGTCGCAGCAGTACTCATAGATCGGTCATATACGAACTCTGAGCTTTCTTCCGGGAGGGAAATAGCTGTCGATCACGAGTCCAACACATGATAAAAAAAAATAATAATAATAAAAGCCATGGTGGACACGAATCAGATATCAGGAAAGGCATTGGTAGCAGACTGAGAGGATCCAACAACTATAGTCATTCCTTAATTTCACCCAAAAAGTAATAACAGACAGCGACGATCCAACAATTATATTCACTCCAGAGATCCCATTTGTATGTCCTTTAAATAGCTGGAATCGTAGATACTGTTAGTGTTGGTATGTGGAGTGACATAATTGCATTTTCACTGTCTACTAATATTTTTTCGGATGTGATTAAGGGGTGACTATATTTGTTGGATTATCGCGTTCTGAAACGATCATGACACTAAACTGAATGGTTATGTTTTTAGATTGTGGAACGCGATGTAGGATGGCGTGGACAATTCTTCGTGATGTTGCTACGGCGAGAAAAGGAAGAAGAAGAGGCAGAGGAAGGAGGTGCCAAGGTCGAGGACATCAAGAGCAACATCGAGGCCGAGCTTCTGAACTTCCTCAAGGTTGTCCTTGTAGTTCCTCCATTGAGGTGAGCACAAAGAGGGAGACCTCCATGTATGGTCTTCTTAAGTAGGACGGCGGCGGCATCATCATCATCATCATCATCATCATCATCATCATCATCATCATCATCATCATCATCATCATCATCATCATCATCATCATCATCATCATCATCATCATCATCATCATCATCATCATCATCATCATCAT
>NC_134816.1:32348766-32353766 GCF_046742065.1 Oratosquilla oratoria | reverse complement strand
CTAGCGATTTGAACCGCGCGGAAACCGCGGCGGTGCCGCATAGTCAAGGAAAAACTGCGCGGTTTTGTGTGAACGCCTCCGTTGAATTCCATTGTAAATGAACCGCCGCGGTTGAAACAGCTAGTGTGATCAGGGCCATATTGACTAGGAGCTTGCAGCCCCACGGTGCATGGCAACGGTCCTTGGGTTCACCTGTAGATCTCTCTGAGAAGAGACGTTTGACTGCTGTTTGTGTTATATTAGTAGGGGGTGTTTCTGTCGTTGGTTGGTAGTAATAAGAGATGAGAGCAGTCGCCGGTTGTTCGTTGTGAAAAGGTGTAGGGAATGCAGTTGAAGTTGGTGATCGAATGTCAACCTATCGGGGCTGCAACTCCAGATAAAGGAGAAGATTTTGACGTATTTTGAAGGTAGGTGACGAGGTGTGGGGGAGACGATTCTCTCTGAGGTCCATCATGCAGGACCACATACGGATCCAATATAAATCAAAATAATACTCCCCACATGTAGTGTATATCCGTTTTATTATTGTTATTATTATTATTATTATTATTATTATTATTATTATTATTATTATTATTATTATTATTATTATTATTATTATTATCATTATCATTATCATTATCATTATCATTATCATCATTATCATTATCATTATTATCATTATCATTATTATCATTATCATCATCATTATTATTATTATTATTAATATGATTATTATTATTATTATTATTATTATTATTATTATTATTATTATTATTATTATTATTATTATTATTATTATTATTATTATTATTATTATTATTATTATTATTATTATTATTATTATTATCATTAATTATATTATTATTGTTTATTGATTATTATTTTCTTCTTCCGGATCTGGATGTCAATGTCCTTCCCGGGACCAGGTCTGGTGTCTGATCGTCGGGTTCAACGCAGCCGCAGGTCCGGTTCTGTACCTCTTCATTCGGTTCTCCCCGCTCCAGAACCACCACCTCGATGCTCTCCAGAAGTGTTCTTGGTTCGTCTTTGGCTGTCAGCTGAACCAAAGTAAGTACAAAAAATCCTTCTCATATCCGAACCAATTAGCTTCTAGTATGTTCGGATTTGGAAGTGTGTTCGGTTTCTGAGGTCTTCAAAATTCCGCAACAATTTCAGGATCTGTCTGAATTAAATAAACTTCTTCGGAAGGACTTTTCAAAATAATATCTATTACCACAGTGGGGTGTTTTACAATAGGAAATATGAATCACACAGTTAAATACTTGCTTCTTTTCCTGGGTCGATGCGAGTGAAATATGGACTACCTAGAAAATACCACCCACTCTCGCGGGATCGGTGTCTGTGGGAGGGGAAGAGAAGTCTGCAGGAAAATGAAAAGATAGTTGTGTATAAATGGGGAGAACTTATTAGAGTTTGTGTGTCGTGGCCCAGGAGGCATGGACAGGAGATATGAAATTCGAGGCTTGCTCCAATATTTGTGAGGGGATTCTTTTCAGGAATATTTATTATTCAGGATACGAGCTGTGTCCGCGCGTCGAAGGACGCTTGACCTTAGGTCATCGCTCAATCACGTGATCAGGTGGTGGTAGCTTAGTGTGTATGTATATATGTGTGAATGGAGAATGGTTGTGTATGGATGATGTTGTGATCCATGAAGTGGAATGGGTGGGGGGTGGGGAGAGAGGGAGTATGTGTGAAAAAAAATTGACGCGGCCCGAAGGGATTTCTCCCCGTCTTCTCCTTTTCTGCATGGGGGGACGGAGAGGGGGGGGGGGTCGCCGATTTGATGGAGCGGCCTTATTGTGGATGTGCTGTGTCTTGCGACACTGCTTCTGATCCAGGGCAGTGGACAAGATGCAGGGATGACCCGTCATCCAGGAGGTGCCAAGATAAGAGGGAGGGAAGGGGGTGGAATGGGATAAGGATGGAATGGGTGGGAGTGGTTTTTGTGCCTTTGTTTTTCGGCTACTTCTCTTATAAGGGGGAAAAAGCCTTTGGTATATGTATATATATATATATATATATATATATATATATATATATGTATATATATATATATATATATATATATATATATCTATATTCTTGTAGACAGACGAGATTAAATAACATTGGTGTTTCTACATTGCTTAACTTTTTGCTAAGAACTTCTATTTCTCTTGCTAGTTTACGATGTTGGACTCTTAGTTTGCTGAGTAGCTGTCCGTAGGTAGTTGCAACGTTTTGATCTTCCTTGGAGACCATTTTCAGGCTCAAACAATTAGCCTGAAGGTGATCTTTAGAGAAGACCGAAACGTTGCAACATTTTACGGACAACTATTCAGTAAACTAACAGCCTAAGATCGTAAACTAGCAGGAGAAATAGAAGTTCTGAACAAAATGTTAAACAATACAGAAATAGCAATATTATTTTATCTTATCTGCCTACAAGAAAACATTCTTCCTGGATACACTAGTATATATATATATATATATATATATATATATATATATATATATATATATATATATATATATATATATATATATATATATATATATATATATATATATATATATATATATATATACATATACATACACATATATGAATACATACATACATATACATATATTATATATATATAATATACATATATATATACATATATACACATATATGAATACATATATACATATATATATATATATAATACATATATATATATATATCTACATGTATATAGAAAATTGTATATACAATACAAATATTTACAATACATATATACATACACATGTACGTAATATATACACATATATGTATGCAAGTATATATACGTATATATATACATACATATATATATATATATATATACATATATATATGTGCAAAGTAGACCACTTGGAAAAAGAAAATAATGAAGCATAGCGCTTTCGTATATTACATTTTCAGTGCAAAAAGTTCCAGTTGGTCTACTTTGCATAAGTGAACACACGTACCCGTCTTCTTATTAGCATGTATATATGTATATATATATATATATATATATATATGTCTATATATATATATATATATATATATATATATATATATATATATATGCAATAAAACACTAGGAGCGTGTGTTCACAAATGCGTAAGTAACCACTAGGAAAGTAAACTGAAGATGTAATTATACGAAAGCGTTCTGCTTCGTTAGTTTACTTTTCCTAGTGGTTACTTACGCATATATATATGTATATATATATATATATATATATATATGTCTATATATACGTATGTATACATGCATACATGTCTATGTATATATACGTACATGTATTCCTATATATGAATTGTAAATATATGTATTGTATATACAAATTTCTTTATACATATATATATATATGTATGTATATACTGTATATGTATATATATATATATATTTATAAGTACATACATATGTATACATGTATGTATATATATGTATATATATGTATATATATGTATATATATATGTATACATATATATGTATGTATACATATATATATACATGTATGTATACATATATATGTATATATACATGTATGTATGTATATATATATATACGTGTATATATATATATATATGTATATATGTATATATATATATATATATATCTATATGTGTATATAAGTCGCACTGTCTTGTTGAATTACCATAGGGTAGATGGAGGGCTGTTTTCATATCAAGGTTGTACCTCGAGGACCATCGTTTTGATAGACCCTTTTCGAAGTGCCTACGGTGTTCGTACACGTCGTACCGAAGAGCAAGCAACAAGATGGAGCATCTCGATAGAAAAGAATTGGAGGACACCGGCAGCGGCCAGAAATTCGGCGAAGGAGAAGAGTTCATGGAAATCAATTGGGGAATCGGGACTTTCTCTCCACAAATTTTGACCTTCTTCGACAGAGGAAACGTTTTGGGACTTGGCACTTTCGGATGGATCCACAGTGCCCTATACAAACCAACTGGCACCGAAGTGGCCATCAAAAGCCAATTCGAAAGCTTCTCCGCCGAAGCCATCGGTCAGGAATATGAAGCACTTAGAAGCTTGCAAAGCCACCCAAACGTTATCAATTTGGTCATGAGAGACGAAGAGAACGAGATCGTCTGCTTCGTCATCGATCTCATGGACCTTTCTCTTGAAGACACAGTTAACAGAATGGCCTCCCAAGGACTCCACTTCATGGAGAACGAGGTCAAGTGGATCTGGCTTCAAGCCTCAGAGGACGCCGGCACATCCACACAGCTGGATTTCTCCACTGTGATTTGGGAGCCAGGAACATCCTCATCGACAAGACTGGCACAGTCAAGATCACTGACTCTAGCCTTGAGAACAAAGTCTGATTTGCAGGTGTAGAACTCGTAGAGGAAATGTTTTTTGGAGAAGTTACAGCTCATAGAGCTCTTACTTCAAGATATTTTGGGGAAAGACCTTTTCCCACAGCGGCCTCAGATCGGCCAAGTCCCCTGCGTCAACCCAGAGGACCCAGAAGAAAATATGGATATTTGTTGAATTTCTTTGAATTTTTTACTCTTTGTGCCCACGAGGTCATTCGCGGCCGACGAGGTCATTCGCGGCCTACGAGGTCATTCGCGGCCTACGAGGTCATTCACGGTCTTCTGAGTCACGATGAAGACAAAAATGACGCTCATTTCGAGGAGCTCCCCTATCTTGGAGTCAAGGACGCTCTCCTCTTCTCGGACTGGAAGACTAAAGTCAGTGATCTTGACTGTGCCAGTCTTGTCGATGAGGATGTTCCTGGCTCCCAAATCACAGTGGAGAAATCCAGCTGTGTGGATGTGCCGGAGCCCTCTGAGGCACTGAAGCCAGATCCACTTGACCTCGTTCTCCATGAAGCGGAGTCCTTGGGAGGCCATTCTGTTAACTGTGTCTTCAAGAGAAAGGTCCATGAGATCGATGACGAAGCACACGACCTCGTTCTATTCGTCTCTCATGACCATATACAAGATGATAATGTTTGGATGGCTTTG
>NC_134816.1:32228766-32343766 GCF_046742065.1 Oratosquilla oratoria | reverse complement strand
AGAATTATCTAGGAGGATACCACGGCATTTCTGAAAATAAATTTCCCTGTTGAGGATCACATAGCAGGAAGCTTTGTCTGTCCTCCTGATGACTCTCCTCTCGTTGTTGCGCAGTTCTTCTGCGGCTTCCTTCAGACGAGGAGGAAGTTGAGTCTAGTGGTGGTGACGGTGTTTCGTACTTTCTGCCTGTAGCTGTTCCTGTAGATCTGGGTTAACTGAAATAACACCTGTTTTTTGTAACTTACAAATGTTATCGAAGGGAGTGGCCAGTTCTACCTTTTTGTTAACCTGCTTAAATTTGGGCATGAGGGAACAATTAATTCCGAGGTTTAAGAATTCACATTGGGCCTCTGACAGGGGTTCATCGGAAAGATTGATGAAGCTATCTGTTGGTTTTGGTAGGGCTAAGTAACCTCCGTAAAGTTTAAATAACTTTTTAGAGATGCGTGTTCTGCCTACCTGGTAGTGATTGGCTACCTTCAAGTTCAGAGCCTCTAAAGTCTTCTGTTTCAAATCCTGGTTGAAGTAGTGCAGCTTCGTATTCCTGCTCGGAAGCCCGGAGTTCCTCTTTAAAGGAAGAGAGGAGGATGAGCTTACTTTCCGTTTCTTCATTAACCATGGTCCTGCGGAAATCTTGTAAGGATTCCGTATGCTGCACTGCTCGGTCGTGGGGACGTACATTTGAATATCAAGGGAGGAGATTCTCTTGTATGCATGCGTTATTAAAGTCGACAGCATTAAGGAGGTTGTTAATCTTCTGATGGGTATTCCCAAGCTTCCTAACAAGTACTCTGCCATTTGGAGGGTGGCTATTTTCATGATTATGAATTTTTGTTAAGGTTAATACCCTTGTTCTTTATTTCTGTATGTCGGTAATTTTTATGTTTTAGATTTTCCTGGAGATGTCTCCTTGCAGACGAAACGTTGAATAAATGAATCATTTTGGGAATCTGGTCTATGCCCACCCTCCAAATGGCAGAGTACTTGTTAGGAAGTTTGAGAATACCCATAAGAAGATTAACAACCTCCTTAATGCTGTCGACTTTAATAACGCATGCATACAAGAGAATCTGCTCCCTCGATATTCATATATATATACATATATATATATATATATATATATATGTTTATATGTATGTATATATATGTATATATATGTATGCATGTATATGTATGTCTATATGTATATATATATATATATATATATGTATGTGTATACATATGTATATATGTGTGTATATATATATACATGTATATATATGCATGTATATATATGTTTATATATGTATGTATATATGTATATATATGTATGTATGTATATATGTATGTATGTATATATATATATATGTATGTATATATATGTACATACATATATATATATATATACATATATATACATATATTATATCTATGTGTGTGTGTGTATGTATATATATGCATATGTATATATGTGTGTATATATGTATATACATATATATATATGTATATATATGTATATGTATATATACATATATATATACATATATATGTATATGTATATATGTGTATATATATATATATATATATACATATATAATTTATATGATCATTATTGTTTTTTGTTTGTTTTTTCTCTTTGTTTTACAACTTCGAGTTTCCCTCCCTCAGGCATGCGGGACGTGCAGGGCAATGGCGTTCGAGTGTTCGTCTTCTTCTGGATCGCCTTCGCCCTCTTCACGGGTGTCATGTTTTCGTGTAACCTGGTCTCCTTCTACACCTACCCCGGCACAGGTAACGCCATCTCTTGTAGAACTAAATAGACGAACCAAGTGATAAATTTTTAAACGAATGAAATATTCTAAGACATTGGTAAAATCGACTGTAGACCTTACTTACGGAGAAAAGAATGTTTTACGAATGTGGGTATATTACGATCACTGTCTATGATCATCTTCTACGCTGAAGAGGATCACAGACAGTGGTCGCGATATACGTATCCTCGTACAACATTCTTTTCTTCTAAATTGGATCTATAATTCAAAATGATAAATACTAAAAAAGAAATGCACGAATAGGTATCTTAGATGACCGCATAAAGAAATTGGTTTACATAGAGAAAGAAGACGAATCTTGGTATAATATTTCATTCGTTACCGCCTCGAGTACTTTATTATGTATAATTACTACGTCAAGGGCGTCGGCAGGAATTTTTTTAAGGGGGTGAGGAATGTTTTGTAGGGAGGGCAGGAGTTTTTGTAGGGGGGCAAATTTCAAAATATTATATATACATGATTAATGGTATAAAGTTATATCAAGATACACACTTCAAATTGGCTCCCCACCTTTTTTCCACCTTTGAAACCCCGCCGATACCACGTACTGTACAACTCCCCAAGCACTCAGTCCACAATTCTCATCCCTACACCAGCATGATTTCGATTATACTGCCATTCCTTACAAAGTGCGACTTGATTTGCAGGCAAACCTCTGAACAGCCTGGACGAGTTGATAGGGGCGATGAAGAGTCGGAAGATATACTTGGGGGTCGAGAAGGACAGTTCGACAGAAGGACTGGTCAGTACTTGGCAAGGTTCTCTACCCGATGCTAACTTCAAGTCTTTGGAAATACATTCTTATGGTCCACTATTGCACCATCTTCCCCATTGACCATTCAGTTATCAATTGAATATTTCTTTTTCATGGATGCTCGCTGGCAGATCGTCGATACTTGCGGCGGAGGTCGGGGTGACGGCAGTTCGAATTTGACCGCCAGCGAGTCGGACCAAGGGCATGGTTCATTAAATTCCACGTTACAAAGTCCTCTGATAGGAGGAGTTCGTGACGTTAAACTGAATCACATTTCTTATTCTTTCTTTTTCTTAAACCAATTGATTTAATTTATCTGAGGAATAGAGTTCGGGAGGGTCCGATGTTGGTTGCCAAATACTATGGAGCTGCAAGTTTCCTCGTTGAACTCGAGGTGACAACGAGTCCTATTCGCTTTGTCTTTCAGCTGCGCAGCTCCTTCGGGACCCTGCAGGAAGCGTGGCAGTTGATGAAGGAGGATCCTACTCACCACGTGAGGCTCGACAGCAACATTGAGGGGCTCGACCGCATCTTGCAGGTCGACAACTACGCCTGGGTCGGAGGAAGGGGCGTTCTCACCTTCACGGCCATGAAGAGAGGCAAGTCTTCATTCTTGTTCTTCCTCTTCCTCTTCTTTTTCTTTTTTCTCCTTTTTCTTGTTCTTCTCCTTTTTTCTGTGAAATTCGGACTTATCATTCTCCCCCTTTTCATATAAATTTGAATAATTTGAAAATCATGATCAAATTCTTCATTCATTAACGTTTAACATAAATCCAGACAACTTGATTTAGCTGAGGCAAGGCCCGATGTTGCAGGATACTAACACGTTTCAGGCCTGAAGGGGTCACGGCCGCTGAAACCACCGTTCAGGCAGGGGTCCGTGCAGAAGGTACTGATGATCTTGCTATGTTGCAGGAGGTTCCCGTGTCTACCACGTCAACCGGGAGCTGTTCTTCAGCCCCAAGTACAAGGCGGCCGTCTTGCAGAAACACTGCCCCTTCCTACCCAACATCAATGCCGTGTAAGTACTTGTAGGACTAATCCTAAGCCCTCAGGGATTTCGAGGATCTAGGGCTCTAGTGCATGGGAGCAAGGGTGGGTTATTGCCTCTGTAACGTCTCAAATTAATCCTTGGGGAATAAACTGTCCTATGCCAAACTATACCTAGAGTATGAATTAGCCTAGTCCAGGCTATACCCCTCTAGGCCAGAATATAGGCTACTCCTCTTGTGTAAAGAAATTTTGATAGTATTTACACAGTGTATTTATATCCCTAAGTGTGAATTAGTCTAGGGCATAATATACCCGGGGTATGATCAAACCTAGTCCGCTTTAATCCCGGGCATAGTTTGGATTGGGGGTATACTATGGCCTGTTACACCTTAACGGAGTACATCTCAGGGCTCTTCGAATACGGGACGCGGGGGTTAGGGAGCTGGAGTCTTGGGCCCTTAGGGTGTGGCGGAAGGGTTGTAGAGATTCCGCTCAACCCCAGGACCTTGCACTCCCTGAGAGTCCTAGCGATACCACGCCCATAGCTCCTCCCATAGTTACACAATTGTCCTAGGGATCGCCCTCCCTTCCGAAGGGTATAAGTGACGCCCCACCTTCGTCATCTAGCCTATAAAAGCCCACAGGAACGTTAGTCTACGTCAATATACATAATGATGATCTCCCTGCAACATAATAAATCTGTCCACCTGTTCTCCGTGCTAATATGATTGTCATGATGTCGGCCGGCGCGACACTAGCTGTAGGAACTAGTTTGATAATGTTACGGTTTGGCACGTCCGCCATCAGATACATAATACATCGAGAATAATTAAAGCTTTGAACAAAGTATGCAAATAAATCTATATATAAATACATTTAACAATACAACAGTAATCCTCGTATGTGATATAATATTTGAAACATACTGTGTAATTTACAATAGACATATGATAATTTGATACAGAATAATAATTTTATAAACAGTATGATGTGCACACTTAGGGGACACTAGCAGTGGCAGTGTTGCTACAAGTCTGACCTCTTGGCGTCCTCCCTTTAAACCCAGGGGTCACCAAACTCAGATAAATGAGTGACGGGCGCGGGATATATAACCATTTTGTTTAGTACAATACAATAAATACACACAAAAAATAAAGACAACCAACATATTTTTCTACTAATACACAAAATACAAAATGCACGGAAAATAAAAACAAACCCAAAAATGAAAAGGCAACAAACACATTTATCCATTTTTTTTTTTTTTTAAATGATAAATTTTCTTTGCTTTTCATTTTTACATATACAATGCGGCGGCGGGCCAAACGAACCGACCTCGCGTGCCGGGTCCGGCCAACGGACCGGGGGTTAGGCGATCTCTGCAGTTTAGCCTGATCTTTTGACTTCCTTTAGCATGACCCGCTTGACGGAAGGAGGCCTCCTGGAGAAGTGGCTGACGGATGAGTATAACAAGATCGCGGCCTCAGGAGTCAGTTCGGAGGAAGGGGACCCGGGCGAGAACGAGGAATCCGAAGGAACAACCAAGGCGCTGACTGTCGAGGCGGTATCGGGTCCTCTGGCTCTCCTGCTTGGGGGTTACTGCTTGTCGGGTAAGTAAGACGGAGTCCTAAGAGATCTGAAGAGCTGCATTTATAGACGCTTATAATTGACACACAGGAACCCACAATCGGAGAAAGAATAAACTTCGAACACAGAATAATCCTATATTTCGGCTATCAACTGTAGCCCTCTTCAGGTATTTTCCTGAAGAGGGCAACAGTTGATAGCCGAAATATAGGATTCTTCTTTATTCGAAGTTTATTCTTTCTCCGATTGTGGGTTCCTGTGTGTCATTTACAAATGTGCTACTACATTTCTGTTTAGAAAACGCTTATAATTGTTACACACATAGAATCAGGCCTGGCCATCGCGAGCCTTGAACCCGGGTCCCTCTGAGCGCGAGACCTAAGAGTTACCTCTGCGCCACTCGGATCGTTACACGTAGGTCTCACGCTCAAAGGGACCCGAGTCCAAAGCCCGCGACGACTGGGCCTGATTGTTTGAATTACGTTGTTGTTCCAAGCGATTTGTTCTATAATTATATACATAGGTTATGATGATAGTAATAATTATAATAATAATGATGATAATAGTAATGATAATAGTAATGATTGATTGATAATAGTAATAATAATAGTAATGGTAATAGTGATGATAATGATAATTGTTGTTGCCTCATTTTTTAAGATTGGAAGCTGCATGATATTTGATAATAATGATACTTACTGATATATATATATATATATATATATATATATATATATATATATATATATATATATATATATACTAAAAGGCCCTTTCCCCCCTTATAAGGGAGATGGCCATGTAATAAATAATTATGCATTACAATGGCCACCTGCCAAGGAAGGGAGGGATGGGGTAAGGGGGCTTAGGAGCTGCTTATGTGTGATATTTTGACATAGCCCGAAGGGATTTCTCCCCTACTTCTCTTTTTCTCTATGAGGGGACGGAGAGGGGGTGTCGCCGATTAAGTGAAACAGTCTTGCTGTGGATATACTGTGTCTTGCTACATTTCTTCAGACCCAAGGAAGTTGGCGGGATACAGGGATGACCTGTCATCCATGAGGAGCTAAGATGAAAAGGAGGAAAGGGTGGTGGATGGGAGTGGAATGGGTGGGAGTAAATAGATTCCTTTGACTTGGCTACCTCCCTTATAAGGGGGGAAAAGTTCCTGGTATATAGATTGTTATGTTGCTCGCTGGCCGAGGGGGTTAGAGCGTCGGTGCTTGCGGCGGAGGTCGAGGTGACGGCAGTTCAAACCATGCCGCAAGCGAGTTGGACCAAGGGCATGGTTCATCGACTATAAAGTCCTCTGTAAGGGTCCCCGTCCTAGCCTCCTGATAGGGTGAGTTCGTAACGTTAAACCGAATCAGTTATTTTGTTATTGTTATTATTTTTTCTTTTCTTTTCAGCTCTGTTCTTCGTCATTGAGGTTGTCATGAACAAAATCGGGCGACGCTTCTCTTAGGGCTCAGACACGCACGCAACCAAACACGACTTTGTAACGAAGATGCAATGTACAATCACACCAAAAACGTCTCACACCTTGTTGTGCTCATATATACATATATACTCACATATGAACGTGTACTGTACATGTAGTGTACGCGCAAGTACAGTCACAAGCAAAAGTTTTGTCCCAATTAGCGTTTTGCATCTATTCAAGAGAATCAAGAAAAAGAGTCATAATGACATTTTGAGAACCGTAGCGTGGATCAAAACTTTTGCCTGTGGCTGTGCATACATCCACACACCAGTGGCTTGCTGGTATAGTGGTACTGTCATCGACTACTGGCTCAGAAAGGAAGGGAAAGATGATAGAAGATGAGGACACAGTGTCCTGTCGGGAATCCCCAGGAAGAAGACGCCAAGGATTATGTATCACATCCAGCAAGGCAGGACTCGCAGTAATGGATTTAAATTGGACAAATTTAGATTTAAGAAGGGAATGGGTAAGAACTGGACTTAGTAACCATAGAGTGAGCGCGAAAACCATTGGTTGTTTTAAGAAATGATTAGATAGCTTTACGTATGGGGATGATTTGTGGTAATGGACATGGAACCACTCTTGGAACAGTCTCCTTCATTCTTATGTTTCTATCCTGTATTCATTCACTCCAGAAATATCCACAGAATCTCTTTATTAAGTGATTTGTGAGTTAAATCTGTGGCCGTGGACGGTTACTTAGGGGCACCAGGGTTTTATTTCCTTCTCGTAGAGACCATGTCACACGGAACAAACTTGAGTCTCTTAGAAATTTAGCGGAGCTAAAACTTCACAAGTTTTGGAGGTAGGGAACAATTGATAAAGAGGTGAAAATATGTTGCCTGGTTAATTATTTTCTAGTCATTTTAATCCTTTACAGTCTATGATTCAGCATTTTGTTAATTAAACTTATTCATCAGAAACTATTTAATTTTAAATAGAATCTTCATGGAGAATAGAATACAACATACACGCACACGCACACACACACACACACACACACACACACACACACACACACACACACACACACACACACACACACACACACACACACACACTGTACTTCCATTATTGTCAATAAAAATGCACGACACTTGTTTTTCTTTTGTTCCCTACTATTCATTTTTTCCTTCACCTTCCTCTCCCTGCTTCTCCATTGATGAAAGAGGGAGAGGGAAAGATCTGTCTTCAACAAGCACAAGGGATGCAGCCATGCATCTAATCACCTAAACAAATCTTTGTTCACTTCTTATCTAATAAATATTGCATTTACAGTGAAATATTTAGATAATTTTGATATATGGCATTAGTTGATCAAATTAAAGACTATTAATACTTATATATAGTTATTTAGTAGCTCAGTGGGAACAGTCTCAAACTCGTGAGAAGCTGGACTTGAGTTCGAATCCCGGGTCTCGCTGCGTGCTTCTTAGAGGGGATTTACACGGTGTAACGGTCCGTCGAACGCGGTTCGACAGACACGTGTTTAAAGTGACGTGTGAACGGGGTATCTGGTTGTCGAACACGTTGTTCGACAACCAAATACCCCGTTCACAGCAACGGCCAGGCGGGGAGTAGACCTCAACGTCGGCTTATGAAACACAACGGTACGCTGCAACTGACAGGGCTTTCATACTAGGGGTTTTTCACTTTCCCCTACGCGATAATTATTATATCTATACACAATAAAGCTACTCTACTTATAAATAAAAATTAACAAGGCAGAACTGCGTTGGCATTCTTCCGCTTGACAGTCGTATTTGAAACCTCCATCAAAATTCGTGTTGAGACATGCATCATATAAATACCAAATGTTTTAAATTTTCCTAAGACCTTCTTCAAACCATGCAGTGAGCGCTGAAACTATCGGTCGTTTTAAGAAACGGTTAGACAACTTTATGGATGGGGATGACAGGTGGTAATGGACATGGAACTGCCTAGCGTAGGCCTTATGATCTCTTGCAGTCTCCTTCATTCTTATGTTCTTCACTGACTTTTAGATTATATCTAAACAAATAGATTGAATTTGTTTTTCCGTTGTCCTGGATTTTTCTTACGTTTTTATCGGTATTTTTATTACACCTAAACGAGAAGTCTGTAACAAAAGTTAGGAATGGTGGTCGCCATGTTGATGACGTCGTACCGTGTATCTAAAAATAAAGCCGCCATTGTTTTTGTGCATGTACAGCTACACAGAAAACTATCGTTAGTAGGGGTGTCGAAACATTCGCTAATGAACATAACCTTATGATACCGAAGGATTGGTATTTCTGGGGTTCGAATTGTTCGAATTCCTTCTGAATGAATATGAATCGAATAATAGTTCCGGAGTTCATATGGATTCACTATGACATGATAATCTTATTTCCGATGGAGACTTCAACATGTCTCAAATAGTTTCGTTGTTTTGTGTCAAAATGATTAGCGTGATTTACTAACGATAGTTTTCTGTGCAGCTGTACAGTACATAGGGCGGACACAACTGCGCTGTGAATCTTTCGCTGATATTTGTCATTTTCTCGATTTCCCTTCATTTTGACCATGTCCAGACGGTCGAGAAAAGAGAGAGGAAACCGATGTGCTGCTTGGAATTGTGGTAAATTGAAACTAAAGGTAAATTGAAACTAAAGGTAAATTGAAACTAAAGGTAAATTGAAACTAAAGGTAAATTGAAACTGAAGGTAAATTGAAACTGAAGGTAAATTGAAACTGAAGGTAAATTGAAACTGAAGGTAAATTGAAACTGAAGGTAAATTGAAACTGAAGGTAAATTGAAACTGAAGGTAAATTGAAACTAAAGGTAAATTGAAACTGAAGGTAAATTGAAACTAAAGGTAAATTGAAACTAAAGGTAAATTGAAACTAAAGGTAAATCGAAACTAAAGGTAAATCGAAACTAAAGGTAAATCGAAACTAAAGGTAAATCGAAACTAAAGGTAAATTGAAACTAAAGGTATATTGAAACTAAAGGTAAATTGAAACTAAAGGTAAATTGAAACTAAAGGTAAATTGAAACTAAAGGTAAATTGAAACTAAAGGTAAATGGAAACTAAAGGTAAATGGAAACTAAAGGTAAATGGAAACTAAAGGTAAATGGAAACTAAAGGTAAATTGAAACTAAAGGTATATTAAAACTAAAGGTAAATTAAAACTAAAGGCAATTTGTGAGTAAAAGTAAAGTGATGAGATGTGCAAGGTTAGAGGGTGGCAGTAGGTTGGAAGTGAGTCTTAAGAGATTAAGAAACATGAAACAAGTATTGGAGATATAAGATATTGACACAGAGGTATATAAAGACCATCCATATCCATAAAACCAAAAACACTAAGAAACACCAAATAATTACAGATATATAACTTGAACACGAAATAGATTTACGCGCCTGAACACCATTTGTAAACCTAAAAAGATACCAATTAAGAAGTCGATGGACGGTGTGGAGGAATATTATTAAGAGAGTAAGAAATATGAAAAAAGTTTTACAGATATAAGATATAGACACAGAGGTATATAAAGATCATCTGTATTCATAAGACCAAAAATACTAAGAAACACCAAATAATTACAGATATAACTTGACTCGTTTGACTAAAAAGCACCTGTGTAATTTGTATGTCGAATCAGTTTGTATAAAAAAGTGAGTAGAGGATGTAAAATCTTTAACTATTTCCATGAACATTCTATAGTTTAAAAAGATAAGTGCAAGGCACGATGCTGAACGCTGATAAAACTTACATATAAGGTGCTGATGTCACCTTTTGGCATCATGCACTTTTTCCCCTTGTGCGCAATACCACATATAAAGACAAATCTAAACAATACAAGTCATTCCCACCAATATTTAGCCCTAACACAGTACCTCCAGAGATGGTCTTAAAGATTTCTGATTCATGAGTTTTGACCCTGGCTTCTCTTAGCATAGTCTCGCCTTTCTCTTCTACAAAACAAACCTTGATGCACACCACTGGGCATTCAACAACTAAGTGGTCTGGAAGAAGATCTGTTAAGGGACGCGGAGCGACTGCACACACGACGTCTTACCATGATGCCCAGAGGAACCGAAGATTTTCGCACTGGGACACCACTTTTAGATTCCACGTGTCTTCTTGGTCTTCAGTTAGGCGTTGGAGGTTCAAGTGGGTGTATACTACTGTTGGGTCTACAATCGGATGAACGAACAATCACTAGAGCTCGCTTTCTTCACCGCATATCAATGCCACATCATCTGTGTATGTTACTGTCCTTCCGTCATACGTTTCACTTATATCTTGTATGAATTCGTCTATGAATACTGTTTTGTAAACATCAAGGGTTACGATACGACCACATCTAGCTTTACTCCAGGGCTGACTTCGTACAATATTGTGTCTCCAGCTTTGAATATAATTTCATTCTCATATTTTTTCTTTCTTTATTTGTTTGTTTATCTATTTGTATTAAGACCAAAAGTTTTAAGGTTCCGTGACCTCCACTGTTTTGATCTTGATGGTCAATCAAAAGCATTCTTTATATCTACATATTTTCTGGTATCATTTCCATCGTAAATGTCATATCAACTAAACTACTTATAAGCCCGAATCCATATTGCCATTATTCTATAATCTATGCTGTTAGCCTTGTTTCAATTGTTCTTTCACATATTTCATCAACATCTAATAAAACTAATATTCCTCTGCAGTTTATGCAGTTTGAATTATCCCTATTTCATTAAACAACCAGATAGTAGTTTTTTATATAGGATAATCAATATTCACAAGTGTCTTAAGAGGAAATGTATTAAATGAATATATTAAATGTAAATAAATAGACAGATACAAATAAAAAGACAAATGAGATCCAATCGAAAACATTGCTCAATGCATACTATGTCAATATATTCGAACTTCTACGCTGTGTGAGGCCACCAAATGTCCCCTCGTCATATTGTAGAGCAAGCAGTGATAGATGCCTGACTCGTCCTGTGACACCTGACTGAAGACCAGGTAACCATGAGGAATCTGAAAGCGGTGTCCCACAGTAAAGGCTTTAGGGTCTTCTGGGCTCCACGGTAAGACATCTTGCATGCAGTCATTGTGTGTCCCCTGGCACGTGGATTTTTTCCAAAGTAATTGGTAGTTGAAAGCCAAATGGAGAGTGTCTAGGTTTGTCACACAGAAGAGAAAGTCATTGGTGTTTTTCTGGAGCTCAATCTGCGTACCATTGACGATGATAACTTCAGGATGGAATCTTTCATATCCTGCTGAATGTCTTATTATAGGCGAAGAGAAACAAAGAGAGACTAAGTTCAACAGAGCCAGGCTGAAGACGTAAGTAGCGAAAGCCTTCAAGTTCATCTTTAGGGGTAAAATTCTTGAGTTAAGCGTTGGTGTGGAAGAACTGGTACTAATGAGATTTAGGTGAACCTATTTATATATGGATCTACACACAAGGAAAATCTCTTGCATGACGCAAAGATGTGATATCATTAGAGCCGTTTGCAAACGTATTGTCGGTGGCGCCTTACCGAGAACAGTTATCCAATTTCTTCGAACTCAGATTGGGGAGTACCAGACGTGGAGAGATAACACAGCCTGCGTTTTGATTTCCCCCCTTTTTTTGGGGTGTGTGTGTTTTATGGCATTTTTATGAATTCAAATAATCTAATTATGCTGAATTTAAAAAATATGGTTTTGGTTAATCAGCTCAGATTACTGAATTACACTGAAAATTGTCAAAACAATGTTTCCATTAATAATGACCAAATGTTATAATACTGTTTTTATTAACATTGAAAATATGCAGCAATATACATCAATGTGGAAGTAAAGTCTTTTTCAATTATTTTCTCTTGTGTTTTTCACCAGTCAAGTCACGTTTCAGACACCAACAGTAATCTGCAAACATATTTATGTCCTATCGTCCCTGATACTTTTCTTCCATAGTGCAAATGTCTTGGTGTAACCTTTTACTTTGTTCTTCACTGTAGTCTCTACAATTATCAGGAAAATAATCCAAATGTGATCTTTGAAAATCCCTTTTTACTGACACACGTGCTCCCAGAGTCTCTGCATTGTTTCTTGAACAATGAACAGGTATTCTGAACTTCCTTTTTTCAAGTCAATTGTCCATGCATTTAACTCTTTTTCATTCGTTACACTATCGAAATTTTCATCCTTCATTAGGCTTCTAATATCGGGGCCATTGAAGATACTGACTTGTAGAAAGCAAATGTTGGACTTCCTTTATTGTTGCTCTTGACAAAATATTTCATTAATTCAATTTTTATATGAAGAGGTGGCACCAAAATTTGACTAATGGATCAGCAACCCCATAGTGTGAACCAGGTTAGAGTGTTTCTCTAAATGACCATTCGCTATGCTCGTATTGCTTGTCATCTTCTCGGCTATTTCACACACAAAAAACATGGGTATATTGTGTAACCTCCTTGCATTCCTAATACTATGGACACAAACTGAAAAGAAATAATGTAGATATCAGGAAATATCAGATAAGGGAGATAACTGAAATATATAAGATCAAATTACACTGTGAATCTTTTTTAAAAAGACATTGTCTTTTAACCTTTAGATCTCCAAAAGTCTTCCAATTATGGTGGCTGGACTTGAGAGCATTGAGTAAGATTTTCATATTCTCATAGCTCTCAGTCAATTGAACTGAATGTTCAACAAGAACAGATGTAATCTTATTTCAATTTTTAAACTTTAATTCGACGAGTCACTGAAGTCTTGATTCCATTAGACTATAAATGAAATCCAAGGCTTCAACTAGTCCTCCAATATCACTGCAATATAGAAATGAAGAGTTGCCATGAAGTAAAAAATAAATAAATAAATAAATAAATAAATAAATTGGATTAATAAAAAATGAAAATCTTTATCTCATTTGCGGTACCAGAAATATGTAATTCCTGATGCAAGTAAATTGCTTTCGTCAAGGCGTGTTTCAAGTAGCTGATAATACTCCTTTGATAACCCTAAACTGGTATTTTTAAACATAAACATTACCTTTTAGGTTAGTTATGCAGAAATACCAATCTGTCACATGATCGGTCCCTTCTCTCCACACCATCCTCCATCGTCTTAAACTTTGAACACATGTAGAGTCTACAGCATGTATGAGGAGCAAAACTTTGATCTTGATCTCCAATTTGGATTCCAAAATAGGCGTAGTAACATGAATTTACAAACTGGGTAATTTTCGAATGTTAATCGAGCATCCTTACTTTGCCACAGATGTAGCAAAACCTGTTTGGATCATTCATGCATCCCCTTCTGTTCATTGTCAAATCCCTGCAATAGAATTAATGAATTTATAAAACACACACATTCACATGTACGCACACATATATAAGCGTGTGTGTGTGTGTGTGTGTGTGTGTGTTCATGTACGTGTATATAGACTTACAAAAGTGCACACCTCTCATTCCTATACTGAACGAGCACTGACCATCTGCTGAAAAAACAAAAATACGAAAACATGGTCATACAAACCTTTGACTGAGGTCCTTGAATATATATCTAAAGCTAGTTACTTTTATTCATTTATTTCGTAATGAAATCATATATTTGTGTAACTTTTTCAGAAAACGACTTTGTTATTTGTGTAAAAGTAGCTAATAATAGAAAAAACAGAAAATAGCGAAAAATCTAGAGTTGATAAAAGAAAACGGGTTTCAGATTTGAAATCAGCACGTTCAATTTACTTGGAATCAGCCAAAAATCTTGAAAAAAACAAGAGGGAATTCACAGGTACGTCATTTAATTACAATATCTATTTTGTTGATCTAATTACAGATTAATATCGTTATATTTATCTATTCATTTTTATATATTTAATTATTTCTACTTATTTATTTATTAATTTATTTATTCATTTATTTATCTATATATTTATTCATACAATAGACTTCTTTCTATATACGTATATACAGTAGATGATTTTTCTGTCGTCATGGACCAAGGGACAACCGAATTCACTTCTTTTATCTGTGTTTTGACTTCACTTCTCGTAAATATGACTAATATGACGGAAGGAAAGACTTATAGTATTTTACGTCTTTCCTCGTTTATTCTGGTGAACCACCGTTATCAGATGTAGTAGGTGTGTAACAAAGGTAATATTTTTGCCTCTCGTTTTTTTTATTTCTCACCAGAATATAAAACATTTATTTAAGGAAATGATGGCAGTAGCTAGCGGTTTGATTTAGCAATGGCCACTAACAAATGTGACACAAATAAACTTTAAATTAGTGTGGTTTAAAGTGATAAATGCTATCATCATATATTGTTGGAATGATACTAAATCCAGTACCCAACATTAATACTGTGTCTTATTTTCATATAAGAGGTGATGTCGTACGCCACCCCCTTCAATAAATAAATAAATAAAGGCATCGTTTCGTAGAACGAATCTGGTCTATACCAATTCTAATTCTACGACCTGATGAGGGAACAGATGGTGACCTTAAACGTCATAACGTTCAGTGTTTATTGAGACTCCATTTTCAACGCTGAAGGTTAGCAAACGATCTCATTTTCATCCTGGCATCATCCAATTGTTGTTCACTGTAGTGTTTATCAAAATTTTGTTCTTGTACCACCCATGATGTTTGGTTACCCTTGAAACCACATTGAAAATTTAAATTATTATAGTAAGTTGTTCATCTCAAAATTCATTATGAATTTTGAACATTCAAATTCATAAATAGAAGAATAACTTAAAAAGAAAGGCGAAGAAATTGTGATGTAAACTCATAGATGTCTTATGTAGTTATTTGAAGTTGAAGTCAAACGTGGCCATTCATAATAGTACAAAGATCTCAAAGCTGTGTTTATACTCTACTGCATCTATTAAAATCTTAAAACAGTCATGATAAAAAAGAACAATTCATATTGAGAAATATTTGAATATTAAGTTGTGAGAGAACTGAGTCGAGGTTTGAGAAAGAACTGTAATGAAGCTTTGTAGATAAGTGAGTCAAAGACTGGGAGGTGACCGACTTGAAGCTTGGGAGGGAACTAAGTCGAAGGTCAGTAGAGAACAACATAAACGGAGTGGTGAACATATATGTGATTAATCGCCATTTAATAAAGCCTTTTGCTATTTACAACTTTACAAGTGAAAATGAGATCACGCGCAAAACTCTAGACCATATGATCGATGGGAGCAGAATAGAAAAAGAAGAGGAAAAAACAGAAAATAACGGAAAAATTGATGTGTACTGCAAGCCCACATAAGGGCTTTGGCGTTATCAGTGTTTCATAGTGATAGCGTTATCTCTGAATGAATTCTTGCAAGTTGGGTACACATTCAAAACAAAAAGTTGTCAAGAGTTTCCCGACGATGATGTTCACTGCACCATATTCAGCTGGCATACTTGATAAATTTTTTTTTTTTTTTACAAGCCGGAAGGGGGATGGCACCACTGATTCTCAGTACCACTTCGCTTCTGTAAAGTTTCATCAACCACAGCAATGTCAAAGGTGGATTCCACCTAACATATGAATTGTTTGTGGAGTATTACTTTGACCCTCCTTTCCTATGGAAAAAAAAAGACATGACTATGTGGTTGCTGATCCGTTGGTCAAATTTTGATGCCACCTCTTCATATAAAGATTGGATTGATGAAGAATTTTGTCAAGCGCAACTATAAAGGAAGTCCAACACTTGTTTTTAATGTCAATAAAAATAGTATTATTTAGTCATGATAAATTTTTTAATTCAGCATAACCAGATTATATGGATTCACAAAAAAGCCATAAAACATTTAGTCATTATTAATGGAAACATTGTTTTGAAAATCTTCAATGTAATTCAATAATCTGAGCTGATTGACCAAAACCATGATAGTTTTTTAATTCAGCATAACCAGATTACTTGAATTCACAAAAAAAACATAAAACAACCCCCCCCCCCCCCTCAAAAAAAAGGAGGAAATCAAAACGAAGGCTGTGTTATCTCTCCACGTCTGGTACTTCCCAATCTCAGTTCGGAGAAATCGGGTACCTGTTCTCGGTAAGGCGCCAACGACAATATGTTTGCAAACGGCTTTGATGATATCACATTTTTGCGTCATGCAAGATATTTTCCTTGTGTGTAGATCCATATATAAATAGGTTCACCTAAATCTCATCAGTACCAGTTCTTCCACACCAACGCTTAACTCAAGTATTTTACCCCTAAAGATGAGTTTGAAGGCTTTCACTACTTACGTCTTCAGCCTGGCTCTGTTGAGTTTAGTCTCTCTTTGTTTCTCTTCACCTATAACAAGACATTCAGCAGGATATGAGAGCTTCCATCCAGAAGTGATCATCGTCAACGGTACGCAGGTTGACCTCCAAAAAAACACCAATGACTTCCTCTTCTGTGTGACAAACCTAGACACTCTCCATTTGGCTTTCAACTACCAATTACTCTGGAAAAAATCCACATGCCAGGGGACACACAATGACTGCATGCAAGATGTCTTACCGTGGTACTCAGCAGATCCTAAAGCCTTTGCTGTGGGATAACGCTTTCAGATTCCTCATGGTTACCTGGTGTTCAGTCAGGTGTCACAGGACGAGTCGGGCATCTATCACTGCTTGCTCTACGATCTGACGAGGAGACATGTGGTAGCCTCACACAGCGTCGAAGTTCGAATATATTAATGCAGTATCCATTGAGCAATGTTTTCGAATGGATGCACCCCAGCTGATCTCATTTGTATTTTGATTTGTATGTGTTTATTTATTTACATTTAATATATTCATTTAATACATTCCCTCTTAAGATACGTGTGAATATTGATTATCCTATATGATAAACTACCATCTGTTTCTTTCATGAAATAGGGATCATTCAAACTGCATAAACTGCAGAGGAATATTACTCTCATTAGATGTTGATGAAATGTGCGAAAAAAATACTTGAAAGAAGGCTAACAGCATAGATTAAAGAATAATGGCAAAATGGATTCAGTCCTATAAATAGTTCAGTTGATATGACATTTATGATGGAAATGATACTAGAAAAAGTATGTAGATATAAAGAATGGTTTTAGTCGACCATGAAGATCAAAATAGTGCAAGTCATGGAACCTGGAGTTTTTGGTCCTGATACAAATAGATAACAAATAAATATATAAGGAAAAAACTATGAGAAGCAAACGATATTCAGAGCTGGAGACACATTATTGTATGAAGTCAGACCTGGAGTAAAGCTAGATGTGGTCGTATCGTAACCGTTGATGTTTACAAAACAGTATTCATGGACGAATTCATACAAGATACAAGTGAAACTTATGACTGAAGGGCAGTAAATACACAGATGATGTGGCATTGATATGCGGTAAAGAAAACGAGCTGTAGTGATTGTTTGTTCATCCGATTGTAGACCCAACAGTAGTATATATCCACTTGAAGCTCCAACACCTCATTGAAGACCAAGTAGACACGAGGAATCTAGAAGTGATGTCCCAGTGCGAAAATGTTCGGTTCCTCTGGGTATCATGGTAAGAAGTCGTGTGTGCAGTCGCTCCGCGTCCCTCAACAGATCCTCAAGACCACTTAGTTGTTGAATGCCAAGTGGTGGGTTTTGCAGAAGAGAGAAAGTCGAAACTATGCCCAGAGAAGGCAGGGTCAAACCTTAGGAATTTAAAATCTTTAAAAACATCTATGGAGGCACTGTGTTAGAGCTAAATATTGGAGGGAAAGATTTGTATTGTTTAGATTTGTCTTTTTATGTGGTATTACGCACATGGTGAAAAATGCATGACGCCAAAAGCTGACATCAGCATCTTATGTGTGCGTTTTTTTCAGCATTCAGCACCATGGCGTGCACTTATTTTTTAAACTAGAGAATGTTCAAGGAAATAGTTAAAGATTTCATATCTTCCACTTTTTTATATAAACTGATTACGACACACTAATTGCACAGGTACTTTTTAGTCAAACAGGTCAAGTTATATATCAGTAATTATTTGGTGTTTTTTAGTGTTTTTGGTTTTATGAATACAGATGATCTTTATATACCTCTGTATCAATACCTTATATCTCCAAGACTTATTTCATATTTCTTACTCTCTTAATTAGATTCCTCCACACCGTTTTACTAATGGTGTTCAGGCGTGTAAATCTAATCTTGTGTTGTATCCCTCCCAAGATGTATTCATAGGAAGAAATATTGTGTTAATTCATAAATATCAATGGATTGATGATAAATGCAACTGAGAGACCCATAGGATATAGGAAGGGAATGAAAAAGAAAAAGAATCTTTTACATTTATTTGCTGAGTCCCAGTTGTGATGATTTTAATTACCTGTAAATTTGTCTTTCATATAAAAGGGTGATTTATTATTATGTGCTTTGAGAAAATAAAACCAGAAACCAACTACTGTGTTGAAAAATAAAATTCTTTTTAAACGCCTCTGAAAAAACGGCATACAATTTATTGTTTTAAGGATCAAATAATGTTTTGATAAGTAAATCGAAGGAGGAAATTATCGATCTTATCATAGTTCATCTCGTACACCTTCACGTACACAGACCTCAAATGTTACTAATTAAGTGATGTGTGTAAGAGATGACCATTGCATATGTGAAATTTCTCACTAAAAGTGTTTTCATGTAAAGCCCCTCTCTTTTGTAATATTTGTCCGCCTTGGTAGTATGAGTGTAAGGTCCAGCCACGGCTTAGGGCGATATTGAGGACAATGTCATTCAAAATTCCTAATAGCTACATCATTCTCTTCCATCATGATTGATATCAAATTTGTTTGATGAGGCTGAAGAATATCTGAAGATATTTGGTTGTACCTTCTTGACTAAAAGGAAAATTATAGCATGAAAGAAAAATATGACATCATCAACTCCGTTTAAGAACGTCATGAGGATTGCTGAGTCATGAGGCGTACTGGAACCAGACTTCCCTTTATTCAAACTAAAATAATATTGATTTATTCTGTTGAATAGAACTGTGAAAGAACTTGCATGAACAATTTTCCTTTTCTTAATGTAATTCAGCCCTGAAAAATAATATAGATGTAATTAGAATATCAACATATCTGCATATAAATAATTAATATTGACAATGAAATAAGAAACTGTGCTCATAACTGCAATATATGACACAGAAGTTACGATTAAATAAGGTACAATTATTATCCATGACAAGATCTTTGTTCAAAAGCTCTGAGAACACATACGTTTCTCAACAATTTCTGCTCACTTTTATTTTCTCAAAACCATAAATTTTAAGGTCGTTGGGCAATTCGTGTATAAGCTAAAGTCAATTTCATTGGAGTTACAACTGAAGAAACTAATGACTCCACTAGTATTCATGTTTTCGCCGTGCATATACATGATTAATCAACTAATTGTGAGTTTGGTTTTCTCTTATCTCACGAGTTCGGGGAACTCAGGTATCAACACTCACTAATGGGCTAATCACCGACAAGTCGTTCACATACGGTCCTGATGATGTCACATTTTGGTGTCATGCAAAGATTTTTCCTTGTATGTAGAACCACATATAAAGATGAATAGAATCGTTACCCATCATTTCAACGACCCAATAGCTCAGACACAGTGCCACCAAAGATGGTCTTCAAGGTTTTCGAGACTTGTGTTATGATCCTGGCTCTTCTGAGTGTCGTCTCGCTCTGTCTTTCTTCTCCTATTATTCGAGATTCAAAAAGATTGAACGGCCTCCCTCCTCAGGTGACAATCATCAATGGAACACAGTTGGTCCTACAAAGCAATACCAACGCTTTTCTCTTCTGCAAGACAAATCTTGATGCACACCACTCGGTCTTCAACTACCAAGTGGTCTGGAAGAAGACCTGTGCATGGACGCAGAGCGATTGCACACAAGATGTCATGCCGTGGGGCCCTGAGGAACCGAAGACTTTCGCATTAGGACATCGTTTTCAGATACCGCATGGCTACCTGATATTCAATGAGGTGTTGCAGGATCAAGCAGGCACTTACCATTGTTGGCTCTACGATCGCAACATGGAACAAATGGTGGCTTCTCATAGTGCCATAGTCCGAGTTCTTTAACATAAAAAAAATTGCTCTACATTTCTTTGCCCGGAAATTGCAGCAAAAGATATTATGTATACTGTATTATTTTATTTATTGCTAGATGTAATATTTATTAAAGTCTGTTAACCTACTGTATGACAATTTGTTGATTAACCTGTGTTATGATGCAAATATTAATTAGTATCTTCTTATACACGCGAACAGTGATATCTATTTCTATAAATACAATCTTCTTCTTTACAAGGAAGATAGCCAATCAAAACATGCACCCACTATTCACCAATCACGCACCCTTCCAACAACCATCTCTGTTACCCCGAACATATCATTTCCTTGTGCGGGAAGGACCATCTGTGCCCATACTTACTGCATGGGTCAGAAAAGAATAAGTAACCTAAAAAAAAATGTATTGCAATAACACTTTGTTCCAATAGTATCAACTTATTTTCCTCGTCGAATTCCCGCATAAAGAGAAGTATACTTAGAGAGAAGAAGCCACAAGATTCCATATATGAGGAAAATTCCGTCTTTATCACATATTAACATTAAATCTATGACTGTGTGCCCTATATATTGTCTAGTAATGATGAGTGTTCTATAAATACTTTTCTGTCTACTGCCTTTCAGGGTTATGCTCTAAGATAGGGTACCGCGTTACCAACAGTAATAAATGGAAGTGTTAACAAAATATATAATCGCACATCTTTCGTTATCAATTTTGCATAATTGATGTTAAATATAGGCACATCTGCGTAATGACATTATATATACATGAATATTAGAATCTGAATTAAACCTTTCTTGGTATTGAAAGATAAAGAACAAAGATGTGAAGAGAAATAATCAATATGTTCAAAACAGTATTAGGAAAACCTTTTCCTGGGAAACGGTAGAAGTAGTTTACATTTCTCATTTCTTACTTTCCGCTTTATTCACTTTAGAGCGATCACATTCATACTCAAGAGTTATGCTCTTCAAATACCTCTGATCGTTACTTGATGTTTGCAACCATCTTAAAAGAATTAGAATTATTTTCAATATTGTGGCCCAAATTTACTTCTTTCAAATACATCTTTGTAAGAGATAGGGAATGTAGGCTACAAATAAGAAGGCATCTGACGTGAATTTATATTTTCGCACCCTTATTAATAAATTAACAATGAAAAGGGTGCCACACATAAAATAAAATGCTTGAAAAAAAAAGAGAAATACCTCTATGTAGAGAGCACATTATGTCATGTACACTATCTACTATCCAGTCTGTACGGTGAAATGTACAACGTGTTGCATATGTTGTGATTTATTCTACCAAATCAACCTTAATACATGACTGTTTTATTTTCCTGACAATGTGCTACCTATTTCAGTTATATATATATATACATATATACATATATATATATATATGTATGTATGTATGTATGTATGTATATATGTATATATATATACATATACACACATATATACATATATATATACATATATATATACATATACATATGTATACATACATATTTATATATATATATATATATATATATATATATATATTAGTAAAGGAGGGGAGCAGGTTCTCAGTAATACACGTGGAATTAAAAACGATAGCATTGTTGTAGTTATTCAGCTTTTTCTTTGTATTCTCGATTTTCCTGGTTAGAGATTTTCCATTAACCGGGTGAATTGAAACTAAGGTTCTCAGTAATACACGTGGAGTTAAAAACGATAGCATTGTTGTAGTTATTCAGTTTTTTCTTTGTATTCTCGATTTTCCTGATTAGAGATTTTCCATTAACCAGGTGAATTGAAACTAAGTCTCTATATTCTTCCATTTTTTCTTATTTGAGTTCAACGTTTCGTCTCGAAGAAATTTTTTTCAAGAGTAAACCGAAAAAAAATATATAGTTACACTAATGGTGACAAAAATTACATAAATATAGTAAAGATGACAATTGTGTGCCAATAAATAAGAAGCTTATATTCAAAGGGAAGAGAGAAAGAAAGTGACAAGTCGGGGTTGACCGATGTATGTATAGGCCTGAGATTAGGTCAGACAAAAGAGGTCAGACAAAAGGGATCTCAGAGGTCAAGGGATAAGGGGGTTGGGGGGAGGGTTAGGCGGGTGTGGTCACCGGGGGTGAGAGAGGAGGTGGAGGTGAAGGAAGAGAGGGGGTAGAGGCTTCGAGTAATTGTAGTCTCCTAGGGCCATCACTCGATCCAATATTTTGGTGTTATTGATCAATTCATTCCTTCTGAGTACAGCGTTGTGGAAATTCTTATGATGCTCTTTGATTGCAACCTCTTGTAGACGTAAGGATAGGCGACGGCTGACTTTACATCTAGTAAAACCAATGTAGGTGTGAAGGAGAGGCTTACAATCCCTTGTAGAATAACAATATTGATACACTACATTAGTTCTAGATGTAAAGTCTGATCGCCTAGACAACTTGTTTGTCATGATCAGAGAGGAAGTTTTGGGATTTTTGTAGTAGATGAGAACTCTGATTTTGTTGTTCTCATTTGTAGGAAGGCAATTCTTATGAATGATATCCTTAATGACTTTTTCATCTTTTTTGTAAGTACTAGTAAAGGTGTTTCTCTAGTATATGTTGATGTAGTTATGACTCTGTGGTTCTTTGATTGTGAGATGGGATTCTAGCACCTTGTTGGTAATAGAATCAAAGTCGGAGTTAGAATACCCATTGTTTGTGAGCATTTGCCTAAGGTGTTGAAGTTCATTGTGTAATGCTGGCCACGAGGAACACACTGATATGGCTCTTTTTACATATGCTCTAATGACACCTTTCTTGCAGTTGTCAGTGCACTCGCTCTTGCCATTCATAAATTTATCCTTCTTGGTGGGTTTTCGACATACATTAGTAATGAAGTTGTCAGATGTAGAATCAACCAGCACATCCAGGAAGGGGAGTAGACCATTGTTTTTAATTTCAGTGGTAAAAGCTAGGCCTGAAATTTCCTGAAGTCGGCACCCTATATTCTCTAACAAAACAACAGAAGGTGTGCTGACAAAGATGTCATCTACGTATCTACAGTAGATAGATGGTTTTAACTCTCCATCCTGGAAGACTGATCTTTCTACAGCAGACATGAAGGCCTCAGCGAAGAAGACACCTAACGGTGATCCCATCGCTACGCCATCTTGCTGAACGTGAAGGTTTCCTTCTGGGCACCTGAATGGAACTTCTGTGGTGCAAGTGACAAGTAATTCTTTTAAAAGTAGACTCAGGGATATGGGGAGGTGGGATGTCATTATCATGATCAACATAGTCAAGAATTATATTGATTGTTCTTAATACAGGAATTTCAGTGAATTTTTTTTTCCCAAATCCCCACCCCTTCATACCATGTTGCCAAACGGCTTCATGATATCATTTCCCCTTACATCCCTAGAACTTACTCCCTCCGCTCTACTGAGGACTTTGTAGACATCTTACGGATTAAATCTGTCGGAATCCTGGTATCTTTAGATGCTCAAAATCTTTTCACTGAAATTCATAGTTTTTCTTTTTTTTTTGTTTATCTATTTGTATCAATACCAAAAATATCAGGTTACATGACTTCTACTATTTTTATCTTTATGGTCCATTAAAAGCATTCTTTATATCTACATATGTTTCATAGTATCATTTCCATCGTAAATGTCATATCAACTGAATTAGTTACAAGCCTGAATCCATATTGCCATTCTTCTTTAATCTATGCTGTTAGCCTTGTTTCAAATGTTCTTTCGCACATTTCATCAACATCTAATGAGAGTAATATTCCTCTGCAGTTTATGCAGTTTGAATTATCCCTGTTTAATTAAACAAACATATAGTAGTTCTTCATATAGGATAATCAATAATCAAAAATGTCCTAAGAGGAAATGTATTAAATGAATATATTAAATGTAAATAAATAGACAAATACAAATGAAAAGATGAGATCAGTTCATGGAACATCCAATCGAAAACATTGCTCAATGGATACTATATTAATGTATTCGGATTTCGACGCTGTCTGAGGCCACCAAATGTCCCTTCGTCAGATCGTAGAGAAAGCAGTGATAGATGCCTGACTCGTCCTGTGACACCTGACTGAAGACCAGGTAACCATGAGGAATCTGAAAGTGATGTCCCACAGCAAAGACTTTAGGGTCTTCTGGGCTCCACGCTAAGACATCTTGCATGCAGTCGCTCTGTATCCCCTGGCACGTGGATTTTTTCCAGAGTAATTGGTAGTTGAATGCCAAATGGACAGTGTCTAGGTTTGTCATACAGAAGAGAAAGTCCTTGGTGTTTTTCTGGAGGTCAACCTGCGTACCATTAACGATGATCACTTCTGAATGGAATCTTTCATATCCTGCTGAATGTCTTGTTATAGGTGAAGAGAAACAAAGAGAGACTAAGCTCAACAGAGCCAGGCTGAAGTAGCGAAAGTAGCGAAAGCCTTCAAGCTCATATTTAGGGGTAAAATACTTGAGTTAAGCGTTGGTGTGGAAGAACTAGTACTGATGACATTTGGGTGAACCTATTATATATGGATCTACACACAAGGAAAATCTCTTGCATGACACAAAGATGTGATATCATTAAAGCCGTTTGCAATCGTATTGTCGTTGGCGCCTTACCGAGAACAGGTACCCAATTTCTCCGAACTGAGATTGGGAAGTACTAGACGTGGAGAGATAACACAGCCTTCGTTTTTATTTTCCCATTTTTTGGGGAGGGGGCTGTTTTATGTTTTTTTTTTTATGAATCCAAGTAATCTGGTTATGCTGAATTAAAAAAATATCATGGTTTTAGTCAATCAGCTTAGATTATTGAATTACATTGAAGATTGTCAAAACAATGTTTCCATTAATAATGACTAAATGTTATAATACTGTTTTTATTAACATTGATAATATGGACTTCCTTTATTGTTACCCTTGACAAAATTCTTCATCAATCCAATTTTTATATGAAGAGGTGGCAGCAAAATTTGGCCAATGGATCAGCAACCACATATTCATGTCTTTTTCATTTTATTTAATTATTCATCTAGTTATTCATTTTATTTTTTGTCATAGGAAAGGAGAGTCAAAGTAATATTCCACCAAACAATTCAGAAAATTAGGTGGAATCCACCTTGACATTTCTGTGGTTGGTGACACTTTACAGAAGCGAAGTGGTACTGAGAATCAGTGGTGCCATTCCCCATACGGCTTGCACAAAAAATGATCAAGTATGGCAGCTGAATATGGTACCGTGAATATCATCATCGGTAAACACTGGATAACTTTTTGTTTGAACTTCCACCCAAAGATAACGATATTACTATTAAACACTGATAACGCCAAAGCCCTTATGTGGGTTTCCAGTACACATGAATTTTTCCATTATTTTATTTTTTCCACTTTTTTTTTCTATTCTACTCGCATCGATCACATGGTCTAAAGTTATGCGCGTGATCTCATTTTCACTTTTAAACAGGACCGGTTTTAAGCCTATTTGACCGATTTGATCAAATTGGTCCACGCGCCTCAAGGGGTCCCGCGTGCAATTGCTGAGCCCAGGCTTTGAGCAGAGACCACTGTGACGGAACTCTTTTAAACTGTTAAGAAAATAATAATGCTGTAGGCCTCATAATCTGAGGGATTTATCAGTGAAGACTATCATATTACACGAAAATAAAACCTCAATTTCGAACTTTTGTGAAGTTCAGGCCTCGCTACCCATTTTCTAATTGGGCCCCGCAATTCCTAGCTTGGGCCCTGCTTGTAAATAAGAAAAGGTTTTATTAAATGGCAACTAAATTACATATATGTTCACCACTCCGAGTTATGTGATACTCTGCCAGGCCTTGAGTTTGTTCTCTACTGACCTTCGACTTAGTTCCCTCCCAAGCTTCAAGTCGGTCACCCTCCAGTCTTTGACTCAATTATCTACAGAGCTTCATTACAGTTCGTTCCCAAACTTCGATTCAGTTCTCTCCCCACTTAATATTCTGATATCTCTCAATATAAGTTTTCCTTTATCTTATGACTGCTTTAAGATTTTAATAGAAGCAGTAGAGTATAAACACAGCTTAAAGATCTTTGCACTATTATGAATGATCACGTTTTACTTCAATTTCAAACAACTACATAATACATCTATATGTTTATATCACCATTTTTCGACTTTGTTGTTAAAGTATTCCCATGTTTATGAATTTCGAGATAAACAACTTACAATAATAATTTACATTTTTAATGTGGTTTTGAGGGTAACCAAACATCATGGGTGGTAAAGGAACAAACTTTTAATAAACACTACAGTGAACAATAAGTCGGTGATGCCAGGATGAAAAAGGAGATCGTTTATTTGTTTATCTATTTGTATCAATTGCAAAATCTCAGGTTCCATGACTTCCTTTATTTTGATCTTGATGGTCGATTAAAAGCATTCTTTATATCTGCTTATGTTTTCTAGTATCATTTCCATCGTAAACGTCATATAAACTGAACCAGTTATAGGCCTGAATCCATATTGCCATTATTCTTTAATCTATGCTGTTAACCTTGTTTGAATTGTTCTTTCGCATATTTTATCAACATCTAATGGGAGTAATAGTTTATGCTGTTTGAATTATCCCTATTTCATTAAACAAACAGATAGTAGTTTTTTATATAGGATAATCAATATTCACAAGTGCCTTAAGAGGAAATGTATTAAATGAATACATTAAATGTAAATAAATAGACATATACAAATGAAAAGTCAGATGAGATGGGCTGAGGTGCATCCTATCGAAAACATTGCTCAATACATACTATATTAATATATTCGGACTTCGACGCTGTGTGAGGCTACCATATGTCCCCTCGTCAGATCGTAGAGTAAACAGTGATAGATGCCTGACTCGTCCTGTGACACCTGACTGAAGACCAAGTAACCATGAGGAATCTGAAAACGGTGTCCCACAGCAAAGGCTTTAGGGTCTTCTGGGCCCCACGGTAAGACATCTTGCATGCAGTCGCTGTGTGTCCCCTGACACGTGGATTTTTTCCAGAGTAATTGGTAGTTGAAAGCCAAATGGAGAGTGTCTAGGTTTGTCACACAGAAGAGGAAGTCATTGGTGTTATTCTGGAGGTCAACCTTCGTACCATTAACGATGACAACTTCGGGATAGAAGGTTTCATATCCTGCTGAATGTCTTGTTATAGGTGAAGAGAAACAAAGAGAGACTAAGCTCAACAGAGCCAGGCTGAAGACGTAAGTAGTGAAAGCCTTCAAGCTCATCTTCAGGGGTAAAATACTTGAGTTCAGCGTTGGTGTGGAAGAACTAGTACTGATGAGATTTAGGTGAACCTATTTATATATGGATCTACATACAAGGAAAATCTCTTGCATGACGCAAAGATGTGATATCATTAAAGCCGTTTGCAAGCGTATTGTCGTTGGTACCCAATTTCTCCGAACTGAGATTGGGAAGTACTAGACGAGGAGAGATAAGACAGACTTCGTTTTGATTTCCCCCCTTTTTTTGGGGTGTGTGTGTATGCTGTTTTATGGATTTTTTATGAATCCATTAATCCATTACATATGATTAATGTTATAATACTGTTTTTATAACATTGAAAATATATAACAATATACATTAATGTGGAAGGAAAGTCTTTTTCAATTATGTCCTATCATCCCTGATACTTTTCTTCCATAGTGCAAATCTCTTGGTGTAACCTTTTACTTTGTTCTTCGCTGTAGTCTACAGTGATCAGAAAAATAATCCAAATGTGATCCTTGAAAATCCCTTTTTACTGACATGCGTGCTCCCAGTCTCTGCATCATTTCTTGAACAATGAACACGTATTCTGAACTTCCTTTTTTCAAGTAAAACGTCCATGCATTTAACTCTGTTTCACTTATTACACCATCGAACTTTTCATCATTCATTATGCTTCTAATATCGGGGACATCGAAAATACCTGCATTTAATTTTGGATCACTGACTTATAGAAAGCCAATATTGAACTTGCCTTTATTGTTGCCCTTGAGGTGGCAGCAAAATTTGACTAATGGATCAGCAACCATATAGCCATGTCTTTTATTTTTATTTTATTTTTTTTGTCATAGGAAAGGAGAGCCAAAGTAATAGTCCACCAAACAATTCATAAGTTAGGTGGAATCCACCTTTAACATTGCTGTGGTTGATGACATTTTACAGAAGCGAAATGGTACTGAGAATCAGCGGTGGCATTCCCCATACGGCTTGCACAAAAAAAAAAAAAAAAAAAAAGTATACCAGCTGAATATGGTACAGTGAACATCATCGTCGGGAAACACTTGTCAAATTATCAGAATTCATTCAGAGATAACGCTATTACTATCAAGCACTGATAATGCCAAAGCACTTATGTGGGTTTGCAGCACACATGAATTTTTCCATTATTTTCTGTTTTTTCCTCTTATTTTTCTATTCTACTCGCATCGATCATATGGTCTAGAGTTGTGCGCGTGATCTCATTTTCTCTTGTAAAGTTGTAAATAACAAAAGATTTTACTAAATGGCAACTGAATCACATATATACCATTCCGTTTATATGATACTCTGCCAGGCTTTGAGTTTGTTCTCTACTGACCTTCGACTTGGTTCCCTCCCAAGCTTCAAGTCGGTCACCTCCCAGTCTTTGACTCAATTATCTACAAAACTTCATTACAGTAATATATAAACACAATTTTAAGATCTTTGTACTATTATGACGTTAAATACTGCAAGTCATCCCTTCCGTCATATTAGTCATATTTACGAAAAGTGAAGTCAAAACACACGATAAAAGAAGTGAATTGAGTTGTCCCTTGGTCTGTGACGACAGAAAAATCAGCTCTACATTTAGCACCACCTTTGAATTTAAAAAGAATTTATACGTATATAGAAAGAAGTCTATTGTATGAATATATATATATATATATATATATATAAATAAATTGATAAATAGATAAGTAAAAATAAATAAATAAATAATGATAAATATATATAAAGATAATGACATTAATCTGCAATTAGATCAACAAAATATATATTGTAATATAATCACGAGTTTTATAGTAGTTACCGGTAAATTTCCTCTTTGTATAAACTATTACAGTGTTTTTTTATAAAGATTTTTTGACTGATTCTAAGTAAACTGAACGTGCTGATTTCAAATCTAAAACCCGTTTTCTTTTATTAACTCTAGATTTTTCACTATTTACTGTTTTTTTTCTATTATTAGTTATTTTTACACTTATAACAAAGTCATTTACTGAAAAAGTTACACAAATATATAATTTTATTACGTAATGAATAATTAAAAGTAACTAGCTTTAGATATATATTCAAGGACCTCAGTCAGAGGTTTATATGACCACGTTTTCGTATTTTTGTTATTTCAGCAGATGGTCAGTGCCAGGGAAAAAAAAAATACTTTTTTTTTTCCAGAGCCATTTTTAATTGTTTTTTTTCAATTTCACCAGAGCCATTTTTTTTAATTACCAGAGCCAATTTTTATACTATCAGAGCCATGTTTTTGCAGGTTTGATTTCCTTCAAACTATTGGAAGGCTAACTCATTACTCATGTGTTTGAAAAATAACTTTTTTTTTTTTAAATCAGCCTTTAATTTTGGGGGGAGGGGGATGGGTGGGGGAAGAATAAGATACATGCAAATTTACAGGTTATTATTGTAATGTATTGATACAAACATGTCAAATTAGTCAATGGATTTCAATATGCTGGAAATTACTGAGTTTCCTTGTTAAGTTGTTTAAGATCCACTTGCAGAGGTTTGTAGAATAAAATGAGTAGTTTCTGACTTTCTGCTATTCTGGATAGTACTATGCAGGTCTTCTATGGTAGCAGTATAAGGTCACTATGTAATTTTTATTACTTGATATTAATCTAGTTATAGCAACCTAATAGGTTAAACCTGTTTATATAATTATTTGATTGGTCTATTAGCATGTAGTTTTCAACTTCTCATTCTTAATGCTCAGTTTACACTAGCTCTCTTAATCAGTTTTATTCACTCTTTAACTCTTGCACTTTGAATTTTTGATGATTCGATCCAGTTACTGTTATTTAGTCAATGGTGCAATGTACATGTAGTCAGAGCGTTGATTGGGCAGCTAGCTGCATGCAACCAATGAACTTCCCTGCATACAGGTACCATGCAATTCGCAACTAGTGACATTATGTAGCACGATAGTCGTGTAAAGTCTAGTCAACATGTACTAGTATACGCGCGCATGCAGCTGATACGAAGCTAAGCTAGGTAAGCCATTGAACTCTAGCAGCTATACCGCGTACACATACGTACGTACATCAACAAAGTAAAGTTGATTGATGCGTTGCGTTTATTATATCGATTTATAATGCAATGATTGATCACGGGTAAGTTCTGTTTGCTCTGATCCTTTCATCAATGGTGATGGGATTCAGGGATTGCCAAATGATGGATAATGCATGAAAAACGTTGAATCTTGCCGCGGGAGCGATTTTCTTTTGTGGGGGATCGCTCCCGCTATTGGATTTGCGAGAACGATATTGGAACTTTCCCGAGCGAAATCGCTCGTCACTCCCGTGTCTTTTTTTCGCTGGTAACACAGACATAAGTGCACGCCATGGTGCTGAGCGCTGACAAAACGTACATGTAAGTTGCTGACAATGATCACATTTTGGCGTCACACATTTTTTACCCTTGTGCGTAACACCACATATAAAGACAAATCCAAACAATGCACGTCGTTCCCACCAATATTTGGCTCTAACACAGTGCCTCCACATATGGTTTTAAAGATTTCTGATATTTGAGTTCTGACCCTGGCTTCTCTGGGCATAGTCTCGTTTAGTCTTTCCTCACCTGCAATTCGAAATTCAGCAAGATTTAACGGTCTCCTTCCTCAGGTGACAAATATCATTGCAACACAGGTGGACCTCCGCCTCTCTCTTCTGCAAAACAAACCTTGATGCACACCACTGGGCATTCAACAACTAAGTGGTCTTGGAGAAGATCTGTTAAGAGACGCGGAGCGACTACACACATGACGTCTTACCATGATGCCCAGAGGAACCGAATATTTTCGCACTGGGACACCACTTTCAGATTCCTCGTTTCTACTTGGCCTTCAATGAGGTGTTGGAGGTTCAAGTGGGTATATACTACTGTTGGGTCTACGATCGGATGCACAAAGAATCACTAGAGCTCGCTTTCTTTACAGCATATCAATGCCACATCATCTGTGTATGTTACTCTCTTTCCGTCATACGTTTCACTTATATCTTGTATCAATTCGTCAATGAATACTGTTTTGAAAAACATCAAGGGTTACAATACGACCACATCAAACTTTACTCCAAGTCTGACTTCGTACAATATTGTGTCTCCAGCTTTGAATATCACTTGCTTCTCATAGAATTTCTTTCTTTATTTGTTTATCTATTTGTGTATCAGGACCAAAATTTTCAGGTTCCACTACTTAAACTATTTTGATCTTTATGGTCGATTAAAAGCATTGTTTATATATACATATATTTTCTAGTATCATTTCCATCGTACTTATGGCCCTGAAACCATACTGCCATTATTCTTTAATTCATGCTGTTAGCCTTGTTTCAAGTGTCCTTTCGCAAATTTTATCAACTTCTAATAAGAGTAATATTCCTCTGCAGTTTATGCAGTTTGAATTGTCTCTGTTTAATTAAACAAACAGATAGTAGTTTTTCATATAGGATAATCAATCATCAAACGTGTCTTAAAAGGAAATGTATTAAATGAATATATTAAATATGAATAAATAGACAAATACAAATGAAAAGATGAGATCAGTTCTGGAACATCCAATCGAAAACATTGTTCAATGGATACTATATTAATATATTCGGACTTCGACGCTGTGTGAGGCCACCAAATGTCCCTTCGTCAGATCGTAGAGCAAGCAGTGATAGATGCCTGACTCGTCCTGTGACACCTGACTGAAGACCAGGTAACCATGAGGAATCTGAAAACGGTGTCCCACAGCAAAGGCTTTAGGGTCTTCTGGGCCCCACGGTAAGACATCTTGCATGCAGTCGCTGTGTGTCCCCTGACACGTGGATTTTTTCCAGAGTAATTGATAGTTGAATGCCAAATGGAGAGTGTCTAGGTTTGTCACACAAAAGAGGAAGTCACTGGTGTTGTTCTGGAGGTCAATCTGCGTACCATTAACGATGACAACTTCAGGATGGAAGCTTTCATATCCTGCTGAATGTCTTATTATAGGCGAAGAGAAACAAAGTGAGACTAAACTCAACAGAGCCAGGCTGAAGACGTAAGTAGCGAAAGCCTTCAAGCTCATACTTAGGGGTAAAATACTTGAGTTAAGCGTTGGTGTGGAAGAACTAGTACTGATGAGATTTAGGTGAACCTATTTATATATGGATCTACATACAAGGAAAATCTCTTGCATGACGCAAAGATGTGATATCATTAAAGCCGTTTGCAAGCGTATTGTCGTTGGTACCCAATTTCTCCGAACTGAGATTGGGAAGTGCTAGACGAGGAGAGATAAGACAGACTTCGTTTTGATTTTCCCCCTTTTTTTGGGGTGTGTGTATGCTGTTTTATGGATTTTCTATGAATCCATTAATCCATTACATATGACTAAATGTTATAATACTGTTTTTATTAACATTGAAAATATACAACAATATACATTAATGTGGAAGGAAAGTCTTTTTTCATTATGTCCTATCGCCCCTGATACTTTTCTTCCATAGTGCAAATGTCTTGGTGTAACCTTTTACTTTGTTCTTCGCTGTAGTCTACAGTGATCAGAAAAATAATCCAAATGTGATCCTTGAAAATCCCTTTTTACAGACATGCGTGCTCCCAGAGTCTCTGCATCATTTCTTGAACATTGAACTCATATTCTGAACTTCCTTTTTTCAAGTAAATTGTCCATGCATTTAACTCTTTTTCACTAATTTCACCAACGAACTTTTTATCATTCATTAGGCTTCTAATTTCAGGGCCATCGAAAATACCTGCATTTAATTTTGGATCACTGACTTGTAGAAAGCAAATGTTGGACTTACTTTATTGTTGCTCTTAACATATTTCGTCATCAATCCAATTTTTATATAAAGAGGTGGCAGCAAAATTTTTTCATAGGAAAGGAGAGTCAAAGTAATACTCCACCAAACAATTTATAAGTTAGGTGGAATCCACCTTTAACATTGCTGTGGTTGATGAATTTTTACAGAAGTGAATTGGTACTGAGAACCAGTGATCCCATTCCCCATACGGCTTGAAAAAAAAAAAAAAAAAAAAAATCAAGTATGCCAGCTGAATTTGGTGCAGTGAACATCATCGTCGGGAAACACTTGATAACTTTTTGTTTGAATTTGCACCCAACTTGTTAGAGTTCATTCAGAGATAACGATATTACTATTAAACACTGATAACGCCAAAGCACTTATGTGGGTTTGCAGTACACATGAATTTTTCCATTATTGGAATTGGTATAGACCAGATTCGTTCTACGAAACGATGACTTTATTTATCTATTTATTCATTTATTTATCTATTTATTGGAGGGGTTGGCGTGCGACATCACCTGTTATATAAAAATAAGACATAGTATTAATGTTGGGTTCTGGATTTAGTATTATTCCAACAATATATGATAATAGCATTTATCACTTTAAACCACACTAATTTAAAGTTTATTTGTGTCACATTTGTTAGTGGCCATTGCTAAATCAAACCGCTAACTACTGCCGCCAAAAATATCACCTTTGTTATACACATACTACATATGATAACGGTGCTTCATCAGAATAATCGAGGAAAGACGTTAAATATTATAAGTCTGTCTTTACGTCATATTAGTCATATTTACGAAAAGAAAAGTGAAGTCAAAACACACGATAAAAGAAGTGAATTCAGTTGTCCCTTGGTCCATGACGACAGAAAAATTAGCTCTACATTTAGCACCACCTTTAAATTTAGACAGACTTTATACGTATATAGAAAGAAGTCTATTGTATAAATAAATATATAGATAAACAAATAAATAAATAAATTAATGAATAAATAAGTAAAAATAAATAAATAAATGAAAATAAATAGATTAAGATAATCATATTAATCTTTAATTAGATCAACAAAATAGATATTGTAATATAATCACAAGTCTTATAGTAGGTACCTGTAAATCCCTGTTGTTATCAACTTTTACAGTGGTCTTTTTTTGTCAAGATTTTTTTGACCGATTCCAAGTAAACTAAACGTGCTGATTTCAAATCTGAAACCCGTTTCTTTGATCAACTCTAGTTTTTTCGCTATTTTCTGTTTTTATTTCTATTATTAGTTACTTTTACACATATAACAAAGTCGTTTTCTGAAAAAGTTACACAAATATATAATTTGATTACGTAATAAATAAATCAAAGTAACAAGCTTTAGATATATATTAAAGGTCCTCAGTCAAAGATTTGTATGGCCATGTTTTCGTATTTTTGTTATTTCAGCAGATAGTCAGTGCTATATATATATATATGTATATGTATATGTATATATATATGTAGGTATATATATATATATATATATATATATATATATATCATATATATACATATATATATATATATATATATATATATATATATATATATATATATATATATATATATATATATATATATATATATATATATATATATATATATATCCTATCCGAGAGTTGACATCTTGACGTGGTGGATAGGCTTGGGAATCTTAATCAATACAAAAGCTATGTTGATAGAGAGGAAATGTCTGCAGGGTCACCCATATCGAACAGGTTTTGTAAGAAAGATCAGAGAAAGAGAACTCAAACAAACAGTTGCAGGACCCACTGCTAACTGGCACGTCCCTGATGGCAAACAAGGAAATTCCACATAGATATATGGGGTAGCGTCATAATGACGGCGTGGGCCATTGGGCACCCTATAGATATATAGGGCTTCACCGAATATAATGAATAAGGTGACACCAGACAAATATCTCACCAGATTACTGCCAAAAGCCTTTCATAACAAACATGAACAGCACAAACAAAAGAAAACCAGGCGTTTTCGTTGGATCATCGTCTCCTAAAGGTCCAACTGCATTACCTCATGGGCTTACGGGTCGTGTGCCACCGAATGTGAGTAAGCATTGTCCAAGCAGATCCAAACCTTGGACATTAAACAGTATGAAGAAAATGAAGATCTATACCTACAACGTAAGAAGTCTCTCAGAAGACTACAGGGTGGAGAGTTTAATGGAAGAACTAGACAACATCAAGTGGGATATCGTAGGACTGAGCAAAGTCCGAAGAGCGGAAGAAAAGCTGATACAATTACAAGATGGTCATCACCTGTTCTACTATAGAGGTAAGGACAAAGAAAGATCTAGTGGAGTAGAATTTTTGATCAACCGAGTGATTTCTGGTAACGTAGTCAAGTTCAGTAATAATCTACGGGTGTGAGACTTGGAAACTGACGAAGGCGATGGAAACAAAGGTAAGGACGGCACAGAGGAGAATGGAGAGATCAGTGATGGCAATAACGCTGAGAGACCGAAAGAGAGCAAGTTGGGTGAGAGAGCAGACTAAAGTAAATGATATTGTGGAGGTGGTAAAAGAGAGGAAGAGGAATTGTGCAGGTAAGTTAGCGCGAACAACTGATGAACGATGGAGCAAGTGTGTTAATGAGTGCACTCCGCGAGATGGGAAGCGTGGAAGAAGGAGACCAGACAGAAGGTGGAGAGACGAGATTGAGAAGTTTACAGGAGTGACGTGGCAGAGGTTGACGTGGTCATGTAAATCATGGAATGCTATGAAGGAGACCTTTCTTCAGCAGTGGACTCAGGGCGGCTGATTATATATATATATATATATATATATATATATATATATATATATATATATATATATATTTATATGTATATGTATATATATATATATATATATATATATATATATATACTGTATGTCATTATTATTATTTTACTTATAGATTTATTTATTTAGTTCTTTTTTATTCATTTATCTATTTATTTAGTTCCTGTTTATTTATATGTTTATTTATTGATATATTTATTTATTTTTATTTATTTATTTATTTTTGTATTGCATTAGATTTCTTTCTATATACGTATAAAATCGGTCTAAATTTGAAGGTAATGTTCAATGTAAAGTTAATATTTCTGTTGTCACAGACCAAAGTACAAGTGAATTCACTTCTTTTATCGTGTGTTTGTCCTTATTTTCCGTAAACGTCACAAGTACTTATTCTTTCCACGAGTGTTCTGGGGGAAGTGCCCTTATCAGATATGGCATATGTATGACAAAGGCGATATTTTTTCCTCTACATTTCATTTCTCACCAGAATATAAAACATTTATTTGAGGAGTGCGAATGGCGGCAGTAGTTAGCGGTTTAATTTAGGAATAATAAAATTTCTGTTGTTAGACTGTTTACTCCCACTTGTATTAATAAATGTTCATTAACAAATGTGACACAAGTAAACTTTAAATTAGTGTGGTTTTAAATGATAAATGCTTTTATCATATATTGTTTGAATGACACTAAGTCTACTACCCAACATTAATACTGTGTTATCTTTACATAACAGGTGATGTCGTAGCCAATAAAAGAAAGGTTGCAGGCATCTTTTCTTCTCAACTGCAAGAGATCCGCTTTCATGTAGAATTGATTAGCTTTCAGAATGTACTCTTCTTCATACATAATACAGAGAGACTACTTGCTAAACTCACTTCAAACGGAATATGAGGTAATCTAACTTGATAACGTTTTGTTTGAATTTGCACCCAACTTGTCAGAATTCATTCAGAGATAACGCTCCTACTGTTAAACACTGATAACGCCAAAACCCTTATGTGGATTTGCAGTATACATGAATTTTTCCATTATTTTCGTTTTTTTTCATTTCTTTTTCTATTCTACTCGTATCGATCATATAGTCTAGATTTATGCGTGTGATATCATTTTCACTTGTAAAGTTGTAAATAAGAAAGGCTTTGAGTTTGTTCTCTACTGACCTTCGACTTGGTTCCCTCCCAAGCTTCAAGTCGGACACCTCCCAGTCTTTGACTCAATTATCTACAAAACTTCATTACAGTTCTTTCCCAAACTTCGACTCAGTTCTCCCCAACTTAAAATTCGGATATCTCTCAATCTAAATTGTCCTTTTAATGATGACTGTTTTAAGATTTTAAAAGAAGCAGTAGTGTATAAACACAGCTTAAGGATCTTTGCACTATTATGAATGGTCACGTTTTATTTCAGTTTCAAATAACTACATAAGACATCTATGTGTTTATATCACAATTTCTTCGCCTTTGTTGTTAAACTATTCCTCTGTCTATGAATTTGAATGTTCAAAATTCATAATGAATTTTGAGATGAACAGCTTACAATAATAATTTACATTTTTTATGTATTTTCAAGGGTAACCAAACATCATGGGTGGTACAGGAACAAAATTTTGGTAAACATTACAGTGAAAAAAACAAAGAGATGATGCCAGGATGAAAAATTAGATCGTTTGCTAAACACTAATCGTTATGGCGTTTAAGGCCACCATCTGCTCCCTCATCAGGTCATAGAGCCAGAATTGGTATAGACCAGATACGTTCTACGAAACGATGCCTGCCTCTTATTTATTTATGTATTCATTTGTTTATTTATTCATTTATTTATCTATTTATTTGTTTATTTATCTATTTATTTATTTATTTATTTATTTATTTATTTATTTATTTATTTATTTATTTATTTATCTATTTATCTATTTATTTCTTTTTTTTTTTAGGAGGCGTATGACATCACCTGTTATACAAAAATAAAACACAGTATTCATGTTGGGTACTGGCCTTAGTATCATTCCAACAATATATGATATTAGCATTTATCACTTTAAACCACACTCATTTAAAGTTTAATTGTGTCACATTTGTTAGTGGCCATTCCTAATTACTACGAATTACTGCCGCCATTCGCACTTCTCAAATAAAAGTTTTATATTCTAATGAAGGATGAAATGCTCGATGGAATAATGAACGAAACAAAGAGGAATGCATGGCAAGCCTTTAAATGAGTTGTGGACAATTTACTTGAAAAAAGGAAGCTCAGAATACGTGTTCATTGCACAAGAAATGATACAGAGTTTTAAGGTCCTGCGAGCACTTATGTCAGTAAAAGGGGATTTTCAAATATTGCATCTGGATAATTTTCCTGATAACTGTGGAGACTACAGCGAAGAACAAAGTGAAATGTTACACCGAGATATTTGCACTGTGGAAGAAAAGTATCAGGGACGATGGGACATAAATATGTTCGCAGATTAATGTTGGTGTCGGAAACGTGACTTGGCTGGTGAGAAACACAAGAGAAAATAATTGAAAATTATTTTCCTTCCATATTGCTATATATTCCTGCATATTTTCAATGTCAATAAAACAGTGTTATATAATTTGGTCATTATTAATACTATCTTGCAAATTTGATACTGTCATTAAAAATATAGCATTTTGAATGGAAACATTGTTTTGATAATATTCATTATAATTCAATAATATGAGCACAACCAGATTCCTTAGATTAAAAAAAAAAAAGAAAAAAAAAAGGGGGGGGGGAATCAAAACGCAGGCTGTGTTATCTATCCACGTCTGGTACTTTCCAATCTGAGTTCGGAGAAATCGGGTACCTGTTCTCGGTAAGGTGCCAACGACAATACGTTTGCAAACGGCTATGATATCACATCTTTGCGTCATGCAAGAGATTTTCCTTGTGTGTAGATCCATATATAAACAGTTTCACTTAAATCTCATCAGTACTAGTTCTTCCACACTAACGCACTGAAGTATTTTACTGCCTAAAGATGGGCTTGAAGGCTGTCGCTACTTACGTCTTCAGCCTGGCTCTGTTGAGCTTAGTCTCTCTTTGTTTCTCTTCACCTATAACAAGACATTCAGCAGGATATGAAAGATTCCATCCAGAAGTGATCATCGTCAATGGTACACAGGTTGACCTCCAGAAAAACACCAATGACTTCCTCTTCTGTGTGGCAAACCTCGACACTCTCTATTTGGCTTTCAACTACCAATTACTCTGGAAAAAATCCACGTGCCAGGGGACACACAATGACTGCATGCAAGATGTCCTACCGTGGGACTCAGAAGATCCTAAAGTCTTTGCTGTGGGACACCGCTTTCAGATTCCTCATGGTTACCTGGTCTTCAGTCAGGTGTCACAGGACGTGTCAGGCATCTATCACTGCTTGCTCTACGATCTGACGAAGGGACTTTTGGTGGCCTCACACAGCGTCGAAGTCCGAATATATTAATAGAGTATCCATTGAGCAATGTTTTCGATTGGATGCTCCAGAACTGATCTCATCTTTTCATTTGTATTTGTCTATTTATTTACATTTAATATATTCATTTAATACATTTCCTCTTAAGACACGTTTGATTATTGATTATCCTATATGAAAAACTAATATCTGTTAGTTTAATTAAAGAGGGATAATTTAAACTGCATAAACTGCAGAGGAATATTACTCTCATTAGATGTTGATAAAATGTGCGAAAGAACACTTGAAACAAGGCTAATAGCATAGATTAAAGAATAATGGCAATATGTATATATAAAACAATGCTTTTAATCGACCATCAAGATCAAAATAGTTTAAGTCGTGGAACCTGAAACTTTTGGTCTTGATACACAAATAGATAAACAAATAAAGAAAGAAAATCTATGAGAAGCAAGTGATATTCAAAGCTGGAGACACAATATTGTAAGAAGAGTAAAGCTCGATGTGGTCGTTTCATAACCCTTGATGTTTACATAACAGTATTCATAGACGAATTCATACAAGATATAAATGAAACGTATGACGAAAGGACAGTAACATACATAGATGATGTGGCATTGATATGCGGTAAAGAAAGCGAGCTCTAGTGATTATTCGTTCATCCGATTGTAGACCCAACAGTAGAATATACCCACTCGAACCTCCAACACCTCATTGAAGGCCAAGTAGACACGAGGAATCTATAAGTGGTGTCCTAGTGCGAAAATGTTCGGTTCCTCTGGGTATCATGGTAAGACGTCGTGTGTGCAGTCACTCCACGTCCCTGAACAGATCTTATTCCTGACCACTTAGTTGTTGAATGGCCATTGGTGTGCATCAAGGCTTGTTTTGAAGAAGAGAGGCGGAGGTCCACCTGTGTTACCATGATGTTTGTCACCTGAGGAAGGAGACCATTAAATCTTATTGAATCTCGAATTACAGGTGATGAAAGACAAAACGAGACTATGCTCAGAGAAGCCAGGGTCAAAACTCATGAATCAGCAATCTTTAAGACCATCTATGGAGGCACTGTGTTAGGGCTAAATATTGGTGGGAACGACGTGTATTGTTTAGATTTGTCTTTATATGTGGTGTTACGCATAAGAGTGAAAAATGTATGATTTGGATCTCTGCTCTATAAAACTTATTTTTAAACTATAGAATGTTCATTGAAATAATTAAAGCTTTTACATTCTCTACTCAATGATTACGACACACAAATTACCACTGCTTTTTAGTCAAACGGGTCAAGTAATTATTCGGTGCTTCTTAGTGTTTTTCATTTTATGAATCTTTATATACCTCTATGTCTATATCTTATATCTCCAGTACTACTTTTTTCATATTTCTTACTCTCTTAATAAGATTCCTTCACACCGTCCATTGACTTCTTTCTTGGTCTCTTTTTCGTTTTTCTAATGGTGATCAGGCGCTTAAATCTAATTTTGTGTTGTATCCCTTCCAAGACGTATACGTAAGTGGAAATATCGTGATAATTGATAAATGTTAATGGATTGATAATAGATGCAACTGAGAGACCCATAGGAAATAGGAAGAGAATGAAAATAAAAGATGTGATGATCTAAAGTACCTGTCAATTTGTCTTTCAACTGTAAAGGTGAGTTACTTGTATATGCCCAGCAAAGGATAGAGAACACAAATAAGAATATAGTCAGTAGTATCTCTATCTGTGACGACAAAAAATAAAAAATAAGCTTCAGATTTCTCTCAAATTTCCGGTCCAAAGTAAACCATGTCGCTTTGAGGAAATAAAACCAGAAACCAACTACTGTGAAAAACCAAATACTTTTCAAACGCTTCTGAAAAAACGCCACACAATTTATTGTTTTAAGAATCAAATTACATTTTGTTAAGTAAATGGAAGGAAGAAATTATCGATCTTATGGCTCATCTAGTACACCTTCACGTACACAGACCTCACATGCTACTAGTTAAGTGATGTGTGTAAAACATGGCCATTTATTTGTGAAGTTTCTCACTGAAAGAGCTTTCATCTAGAGTTGCACACTTTTGTAATATTTTTCCACCTTGGTAACATGAGTGGAAGGTTTTGGCCAATATTGAGGAGATCGTCAGTTAAAATACCTAAAAGCTACATCATCCTCTTAAAACTTGTTTGATAAGGCTGAAGAATATCTGAGGATATTTGGTTGTACCTTCTTAACTAAAAGGAAAATTGTAGCATGACAGAAAGATATGACATCATCAACTCCGTTTAAGAACGTCATGATGATTACTCAGCCAAAAGGCGTATTGCTACCTGACTTCCTCTAATACAAACGTAAAAACATATGAAATTAATCTGTTGAATAGAACTGTGAAAGAACTTGCATGAACAACTTTCCTTTTCTTACTCTCCTTCATCCCTGAAAAATAATATAGATGTAATTAGGATATCAACATATCTGCATACGAAACAAGTTACAATTAGATAAAGTATAATTGTTATCCATGACAAGATCTTTCTTCAGAAGAGTTGAAAATACACCCATTTCTCAACAATTTGTGCCCACTTTTACTTTCTCAAAACCATAAATTTAAAGTTCGTTCGGCAATTCGTGTAGAAGCTAAAGTCAATTTCACTAGAGTCACAAGTGAAGAAACTAGTGACTCCACTAGTATTCATGTTTTAGCTGTGCATATACATGACTAATTAAGTAATTGTAAATTTGGTTCTCTCTTATCTCACGAGTTCGGGGAACTCAGGTATCATCACTCGCTAAGGGGCTAATCGACGACAAGACGTTCACATACGGTGCTGGTGATGTCACATTTTGGTGTCATGCAAAGATTTTTCCTTGTATGTAGAACCCCATATAAAGACGAATCTAAACATTACCCATCATTTCAACGACCCAATAGCTCAGACGCAGTGCCACCAACGATGGTCTTCAAGGTTTTCGAGACTTGGGTTATGACCCTGGCTCTTCTGAGTGTTGTCTCGCTCTGTCTTTCTTCTCCTATTATTCGAGATTCAAACAGATTTAACGGCCTCCCTCCTCAGGTGACAATCATCAATGGAACACAGTTGGTCCTACAGAGCAATACCAACGCTTTTCTCTTCTGCAAGACAAATCTTGATGCACACCACTCGGTGTTCAACTACCAAGTGGTCTGGAAGAAGACCTGTCCATGGACACAGAGCGATTGCACACAAGATGTCATGCCGTGGAGCCCTGAGGAACCGAAGACTTTCGCATTAGGACACCGTTTTCAGATACCGCATGGCTACCTGATATTCAATGAGGTGTTGCAGGATCAAGCGGGCACTTACCATTGTTGGCTCTACGATCGCAACACGGAACAAATGGTGGCTTCTCATAGTGCCACAGTTCGAGTACTTTAACATGAAAAAAATTGCTCTATATTTCTTTGCCCGGAAATTGCAACAAAAGATGTTATGTTTACTGTATTATTTTATTTATTGCTAGATGTAATATTTATTAAAGTCTGTTAACCTACTGTTTAACAATTTGTTGATTAACCTGTATCTAATGTTATGATGGAAATATTAATTAGTATCTTCTTATACACGCGAACAGTGATATCTATTTCTATAAATAAAATCTTCTTATTTACAAGGAAGATAACCAATCAAAATATGCACCCACCGTTCACCAATCACGCATACATCCAACAATCATCTATTACCCTGAACATATTTGTTCCTTGTGCGTGAAGGGCCATCTATGCCCATACTCACTGCATGGGTCAGAAACAAAGAAGTAACCTAAAAATATGTATTGCAATAACACTTTGTTCCAATAGTATCAACTTATTTTCTTCGTGGAATTCATGCATAAAAAGAAGTATATTTAGTGATAAAAAGCCACAAAATTCCATATATGAGGAAAATTCCGTCTTTATCACGTCTTAATACTAAATTTATGACTGTGTGCCCTATTTTTTGGTTAGTGATGATGGGTGTTCTATAAATACTTTTCTGTCAGCTCCCTTTCAGGGTTATGCTCTAAGATTGAGTACCACGTTACCGACAGTAATAAATGGAAATGTTAACAAAATATACATTATTTACAAATGGGCCACTACATTTTGTCCAAGTGATTTATATATATATATATATATATATATATATATATATATATATATATATATGTGTATATATATGTATGTATGCATATATATATACATATGTATATATATATATAATTATATTGACGTGGTGGATAGGCTTGAGAATCTTAATGAATACAAAAACTATGTCAATAGAGAGGAAATCTCTGCAGGGTCACCCATATCGAACAGGTTTTGTAAGAAAGATCAGAGAAAGAGCAACTCACACAAACAGTCGCAGGATCCACTGCTAACTGGCACGTCCCCATAGATATATGGGGTACCGTCATGATGACGGCGTGGGCCATTGAGCATCCTGTAGGTATTTATAGGGTTTCACCGAGTATAATGAATAAGGTGACACCAGAGAAATATCTCACCAGAAACTTGTTGGCAGGGATGTGAGATTACTGCCAAAAGCCTTTCATAACAAACATGAACAGCACAAACAAAAGAAAACCAGGCGTTTTCGTTGGATCATCGTCTGCTAAAGGTCCAATCGCATTGCCTCATGTGCTTATGGGCAGTGTGCCACCGAATGTGAGTAAGCAGTGTCCAAGCAGATCCAAACCTTGGACATTAAACAGTATCAAGAGAAAGAAGATCTATACCTACAACGTAAGAAGTCTCTCAGAAGGCTACAGGCTGGAGAGTTTAATGGAAGACCTAGACAACATCATATGGGACATCGTAGGACTGAGCGAAGTCCGAAGAACGGAAGAAAAGCTGATACAATTACAAGATGGTCACCACCTGTTCTACTATAGAGGTAAGGACAAAGAAAGATCTAGTGGAGTAGGATTCTTGATCAACCGAGAGATTGCTGGTAACGTAGTCAAGTTCAGCAATAATCTACGGGTGTGAGACTTGGAAACTGACGAAGTCGATGGAAACAAAGCTAAGGACGGCAGTGAGGAGAATGGAGAGATCAGTGATGGCAATAACACTGAGAGACCGAAAGAGAGCAAGTTGGGTGAGAGAGCAGACTAGAGTAAAAGAAATTGTGGAGCAAGCGTGTTAATGAGTGGACGCCGTGAGATGGGAAGCGTGGAAGAGGGAGACCAGACAGAAGGTGGAGAGACGAGATTGAGAAGTTTACAGGAGTGACGTAGCAGAGGTTGACGCGGTCATGTGCATCATGGAATGCTATGAAGGAGGCCTTTGTTCAGCAGTGGACTCAGGACGGCTGATTTTATATATATATATATATATATATATATATATACACACATATATACTGTATGTCATTATTATTATTTTACTTATAGATTTAGGACAGGTAGAGGTTGTGTAGATCAGATCTTTGTGGTAAGACAGATATGTGAGAAAGCTATAGGAAAGGGGAAGGATGTTTTTTGGGCTTTTATGGATCTGGAAAAGGCTTATGATAGGGTAGGCAGAAAGGCACTGTGGGAGGTTATGCAGATTTATGGGATAGGAGGAAAGCTTTTGGGAGCTGTCAAGAGTTTTTATGAGAGTAGTAGAGCTTGTGTCAGGATTAGAAATAGAGAGAGTGAGTGGTTTGAAGTAAAGGTGGGACTTCGTCAAGGATGCGTTATGTCGCCCTGGCTGTTCAACTTATACATGGATGGGGTGGTGCGAGAGGTGAATGCTAGGGTAGTGGGTCAGGGATTGGAGATGGTTAAAGAAAATGGAGAAAAGTGGGAGGTGAGCCAGCTGTTGTTTGCGGACGACACTGCGCTTGTGGCAGGGTCAGAGGAGGGATTGAGGAAGCTGGTGGTAGAGTTTGGGAGAGTATGTGATAGAAGAAAGCTAAAGATAAATGTGGGTAAAAGTAAGGTGATGAGATGTACAAGGGGTGAAAGTGGCAGTAGACTGGAAGTGAACATTAAGGGAGAGCGACTGGAGGAAGTGGATAATTTTAGATACTTGGGTGCAAGTGTAGCAGGAAAAGGTGGAGTGAAGGTGGAGGTAGAATGTAAATTGAGAGAAGCGAGTAAATACCTTGGTGGATTAAAGAGTGTAATGAGGAATAGACATTTGGGAATGGATGCGAAGATGAGACTGTATGAAGGAGTGATTGTGCCAACAGCACTGTATGGGGCAGAAACGTGGAACATAAGAGAAGAAGAGAGAAGGAGTTTGAATGTGTTTGAGATGAGGTGTCTGAGAAGTATGGTGGGGGTTACTAGGCTGGATAGAGTATGAAATGAGGAGGTGAGGAGGAGAACATGGGTGAAATAGGATTTGGGAGATAGGGTTGATGAAAGAATATTAGGATGGTTTGGACACATGGAAAGAATGAGTGAAGAAAGACTAGTAAAAGAGGTATGGAAGGCAGATGTGGAGGGAGTGAACATGAGGGGACGTCCTAGGATGAGGTGGATGGATGGGGTGAAGGGGGCTTTGGGGAAGAGGGGAATGTCTGTTGAGGAAGGAAGGGAGAGGACGGAAGACAGAGGTGAGTGGAGAATGGTTGTATATGGATGATGTTGTGATTGCATGAGGAGGAATAGGCGGGGGTGGGGGTGGGGGTGGGGTAGGATGTGTAAGTAAATTTTGACGCAGCCCGAAGGGATTTCTCCCCGTCCTCTCCTTATATGCAAGGGGGAACGGAGAGGGGGGGGGGGTCGCCGATTAAATGAAGCGGCCTTGCTGTGGATGTGCTGTGTCTTGCGACACTGCTTCTGACCCAGGGCGGTGGGCAGGGTGCAGGGATGACCCGTCATCCAGGAGGAGCTCAGATGAGAGGGAGGGTGGGAGGGGTGTGGAGTGTATTTAGGGATGAATTGGGTGGGAGTGTTTTTATGCCTTTCCCTTTTTGGCTACCCCCCTTGGAAGGGGGAAAAAGCCTTGGTATATGTATGTATGTATGTACTTATAGATTTATTTGTTTAGTTCTTATTTATTTATTTATTCATTTATTTATCTGTTTATTTAGTTCTTATTTATTTATTTGTTTATTTATTTATATATTCATTTATTTTTATTTGTTTATTTATATATTCATTGCATTAGATTTCTTTCTATATACGTATCAAATCGGTCTAAATTTGATGGTAATGTTCAATGTAAAGTTAATGTTTCTGTTGTCACAGACCAAGGTACAAGTGAACTCACTTCTTTTATCGTGTGTTTGTCCTTATTTTCCGTAAACGTTACATATATGACGGAAGGAAATTTTTTTACAAGTACTTATTCTTACTACGAATGTTCTGGGGGGAAGTACCGTTATGAGATATGGCATATGTATGACAAAGGCGATATTTTTTCCTCTACATTTCATTTCTCACCGGAATATAAAACATTTATTTGAGGAGTGCGAATGGCGGCAGTAGTTAGCGGTTTAATTTAGGAATAATAAAATTTCTGTTGTTAGACTGTTTACTCCCACTCGTATTAATAAATGTTCATTAACAAATGTGACACAAGTAAACTTTAAATTAGTGTGGTTTTAAATGATAAATGCTTTTATCATGAATGATACTAAGTCCACTACCCAACATAAATACTGTGTTTTATCTTTATATAACAGGGGATGTCGTAACCAATGAAAAAAAAGGTTGCAGGCATCTTTTGATCTCAATTGCAAGAGATACACTTTCATGTAGAATTGATTAGCTTTCAGAATGTACTGCTCTTCATACATAATACAGAGAGACTACTTGCTAAACTCACTTCAAACGGAATATGAGGTAATCTAACTTGATAACGTTTTGTTTGAATTTGCACCCAACTTGTCAGAATTCATTCAGAGATAACGCTCCTACTGTTAAACACTGATAACGCCAAAACCCTTATGTGGATTTGCAGTATACATGAATTTTTCCATTATTTTCGTTTTTTTTCATTTCTTTTTCTATTCTACTCGTATCGATCATATAGTCTAGATTTATGCGTGTGATATCATTTTCACTTGTAAAGTTGTAAATAAGAAAGGCTTTGAGTTTGTTCTCTACTGACCTTCGACTTGGTTCCCTCCCAAGCTTCAAGTCGGACACCTCCCAGTCTTTGACTCAATTATCTACAAAACTTCATTACAGTTCTTTCCCAAACTTCGACTCAGTTCTCCCCAACTTAAAATTCGGATATCTCTCAATCTAAATTGTCCTTTTAATGATGACTGTTTTAAGATTTTAAAAGAAGCAGTAGTGTATAAACACAGCTTAAGGATCTTTGCACTATTATGAATGGTCACGTTTTATTTCAGTTTCAAATAACTACATAAGACATCTATGTGTTTATATCACAATTTCTTCGCCTTTGTTGTTAAACTATTCCTCTGTCTATGAATTTGAATGCTCAAAATTCATTATGAATTTTGAGATGAACAACTTACGATAATAATTTACATTTTTTATGTATTTTCAAGGGTAACCAAACATCATGGGTGGTACAGGAACAAAATTTTGGTAAACATTACAGTGAAAAAAACAAAGAGATGATGCCAGGATGAAAAATTAGATCGTTTGCTAAACACTAATCGTTATGGCGTTTAAGGCCACCATCTGCTCCCTCATCAGGTCATAGAGCCAGAATTGGTATAGACCAGATACGTTCTACGAAACGATGCCTGCCTCTTATTTATTTATGTATTCATTTGTTTATTTATTCATTTATTTATCTATTTATGTTTATTTATCTATTTATTTATTTATTTATTTATTTATTTATCTATTTATTTATTCATTTATTTATTTATCTATTTATTTATTTATTTCTTTTTTTTTTTTGAGGAGGCGTATGACATCACCTGTTATACAAAAATAAAACACAGTATTCATGTTGGGTACTGGCATTAGTATCATTCCAACAATATATGATAATAGCATTTATCACTTTAAACCACACTCATTTAAAGTTTAATTGTGTCACATTTGTTAGTGGCCATTCCTAGTTACTACGAATTACTGCCGCCATTCGCACTTCTCAAATAAAAGTTTTATATTCTAATGAAGGATGAAATGCTCGATGGAATAATGAACGAAACAAAGAGGAATACATGGCAAGCCTTTAAATGAAATGTGGACAATTTACTTGAAAAAAGGAAGCTCAGGATACGCGTTCATTGTTCAAGAAATGATGCAGAGTTTTAAGGCCCTGGTAGCACTTATGTCAGTGAAGGGGATTTTCAAATATCGCATCTGGATAATTTTCCTGATAACTGTGCAGACTACAGTGAAGAACAAAGTGAAATGTTACACCGAGATATTTGCACTGTGGAAGAAAAGTATCAGGGACGATGGGACATAAATATGTTCGCAGATTAATGTTGGTGTCGGAAACGTGACTTGGCTGGTGAGAAACACAAGAGAAAATAATTGGAAAATTATTTTCCTTCCATATTGATATATATTCCTGCATATTTTCAATGTCAATAAAACAGTGTTATATAATTCGGTCATTATTAATACTATCTTGCAAATTTGATACTGTCATTAAAAATATAGCATTTTGAATGGAAACATTGTTTTGATAATATTCATTATAATTCAATAATATGAGCACAACCAGATTCCTTAGATTAAAAAAAAAAAAAAAAAAAAAAAAAAAGGGGGGGGGGGGGAATCAAAACGCAGGCTGTGTTATCTATCCACGTCTGGTACTTTCCAATCTGAGTTCGGAGAAATCGGGTACCTGTTCTCGGTAAGGTGCCAACGACAATACGTTTGCAAACGGCTATGATATCACATCTTTGCGTCATGCAAGAGATTTTCCTTGTGTGTAGATCCATATATAAACAGTTTCACTTAAATCTCATCAGTACTAGTTTTTCCACACCAACGCACTGAAGTATTTTACTGCCTAAAGATGGGCTTGAAGGCTTTCGCTACTTACGTCTTCAGCCTGGCTCTGTTGAGCTTAGTCTCTCTTTGTTTCTCTTCACCTATAACAAGACATTCAGCAGGATATGAAAGATTCCATCCAGAAGTGATCATCGTCAATGGTACACAGGTTGACCTCCAGAAAAACACCAATGACTTCCTCTTCTGTGTGGCAAACCTCGACACTCTCTATTTGGCTTTCAACTACCAATTACTCTGGAAAAAATCCACGTGCCAGGGGACACACAATGACTGCATGCAAGATGTCCTACCGTGGGACTCAGAAGATCCTAAAGTCTTTGCTGTGGGACACCGCTTTCAGATTCCTCATGGTTACCTGGTCTTCAGTCAGGTGTCACAGGACGTGTCAGGCATCTATCACTGCTTGCTCTACGATCTGACGAAGGGACTTTTGGTGGCCTCACACAGCGTCGAAGTCCGAATATATTAATAGAGTATCCATTGAGCAATGTTTTCGATTGGATGCTCCAGAACTGATCTCATCTTTTCATTTGTATTTGTCTATTTATTTACATTTAATATATTCATTTAATACATTTCCTCTTAAGACACGTTTGATTATTGATTATCCTATATGAAAAACTAATATCTGTTAGTTTAATTAAAGAGGGATAATTTAAACTGCATAAACTGCAGAGGAATATTACTCTCATTAGATGTTGATAAAATGTGCGAAAGAACACTTGAAACAAGGCTAATAGCATAGATTAAAGAATAATGGCAATATGTATATATAAACAATGCTTTTAATCGACCATCAAGATCAAAATAGTTTAAGTCGTGGAACCTGAAACTTTTGGTCTTGATACACAAATAGATAAACAAATAAAGAAAGAAAATCTATGAGAGGCAAGTGATATTCAAAGCTGGAGACACAATATTGTAAGAAGAGTAAAGCTCGATGTGGTCGTTTCATAACCCTTGATGTTTACATAACAGTATTCATAGACGAATTCATACAAGATATAAATGAAACGTATGACGAAAGGACAGTAACATACATAGATGATGTGGCATTGATATGCGGTAAAGAAAGCGAGCTCTAGTGATTATTCGTTCATCCGATTGTATACCCAACAATAGAATATACCCACTCGAACCTCCAACACCTCATTGAAGGCCAAGTAGACACGAAGAATCTAAAAGTGGTGTCCTAGTGCGAAAATATTCGGTTCCTCTGGGCATCATGGTAAGACGTCGTGTGTGCAGTCACTCCGCGTCCCTGAACAGATCTTATTCCTGACCACTTAGTTGTTGAATGGCCATTGGTGTGCATCAAGGCTTGTTTTGAAGAAGAGAGAGGCGGAGGTCCACCTGTGTTACCATGATGTTTGTCACCTGAGGACCGAGACCGTTAAATCTTATTGAATTTCGAATTGCAGGTGATGAAAGACAAAACGAGACTATGCTCAGAGAAGCCAGGGTCAAAACTCATGAATCAGCAATCTTTAAGACCATCTATGGAGGCACTGTGTTAGGGCTAAATATTGGTGGGAACGACGTGTATTGTTTAGATTTGTCTTTATATGTGGTGTTACGCATAAGAGTGAAAAATGTATGACTTGGATCTCTGCTCTATAAAACTTATTTTTAAACTATAGAATGTTCATTGAAATAATTAAAGCTTTTACATTCTCTACTCAATGATTACGACACACAAATTACCACTGCTTTTTAGTCAAACGGGTCAAGTAATTATTCGGTGCTTCTTAGTGTTTTTCATTTTATGAATCTTTATATACCTCTATGTCTATATCTTATATCTCCAGTACTACTTTTTTCATATTTCTTACTCTCTTAATAAGATTCCTTCACACCGTCCATTGACTTCTTTCTTGGTCTCTTTTTCGTTTTTCTAATGGTGATCAGGCGCTTAAATCTAATTTTGTGTTGTATCCCTTCCAAGACGTATACGTAAGTGGAAATATCGTGATAATTGATAAATGTTAATGGATTGATAATAGATGCAACTGAGAGACCCATAGGAAATAGGAAGAGAATGAAAATAAAAGATGTGATGATCTAAAGTACCTGTCAATTTGTCTTTCAACTGTAAAGGTGAGTTACTTGTATATGCCCAGCAAAGGATAGAGAACACAAATAAGAATATAGTCAGTAGTATCTCTATCTGTGACGACAAAAAATAAAAAATAAGCTTCAGATTTCTCTCAAATTTCCGGTCCAAAGTAAACCATGTCGCTTTGAGGAAATAAAACCAGAAACCAACTACTGTGAAAAACCAAATACTTTTCAAACGCTTCTGAAAAAACGCCACACAATTTATTGTTTTAAGAATCAAATTACATTTTGTTAAGTAAATGGAAGGAAGAAATTATCGATCTTATGGCTCATCTAGTACACCTTCACGTACACAGACCTCACATGCTACTAGTTAAGTGATGTGTGTAAAACATGGCCATTTATTTGTGAAGTTTCTCACTGAAAGAGCTTTCATCTAGAGTTGCACACTTTTGTAATATTTTTCCACCTTGGTAACATGAGTGGAAGGTTTTGGCCAATATTGAGGAGATCGTCAGTTAAAATACCTAAAAGCTACATCATCCTCTTAAAACTTGTTTGATAAGGCTGAAGAATATCTGAGGATATTTGGTTGTACCTTCTTAACTAAAAGGAAAATTGTAGCATGACAGAAAGATATGACATCATCAACTCCGTTTAAGAACGTCATGATGATTACTCAGCCAAAAGGCGTATTGCTACCTGACTTCCTCTAATACAAACGTAAAAACATATGAAATTAATCTGTTGAATAGAACTGTGAAAGAACTTGCATGAACAACTTTCCTTTTCTTACTCTCCTTCATCCCTGAAAAATAATATAGATGTAATTAGGATATCAACATATCTGCATACGAAACAAGTTACAATTAGATAAAGTATAATTGTTATCCATGACAAGATCTTTCTTCAGAAGAGTTGAAAATACACCCATTTCTCAACAATTTGTGCCCACTTTTACTTTCTCAAAACCATAAATTTAAAGTTCGTTCGGCAATTCGTGTAGAAGCTAAAGTCAATTTCACTAGAGTCACAAGTGAAGAAACTAGTGACTCCACTAGTATTCATGTTTTAGCTGTGCATATACATGACTAATTAAGTAATTGTAAATTTGGTTCTCTCTTATCTCACGAGTTCGGGGAACTCAGGTATCATCACTCGCTAAGGGGCTAATCGACGACAAGACGTTCACATACGGTGCTGGTGATGTCACATTTTGGTGTCATGCAAAGATTTTTCCTTGTATGTAGAACCCCATATAAAGACGAATCTAAACATTACCCATCATTTCAACGACCCAATAGCTCAGACGCAGTGCCACCAAGGATGGTCTTCAAGGTTTTCGAGACTTGGGTTATGACCCTGGCTCTTCTGAGTGTTGTCTCGCTCTGTCTTTCTTCTCCTATTATTCGAGATTCAAACAGATTTAACGGCCTCCCTCCTCAGGTGACAATCATCAATGGAACACAGTTGGTCCTACAGAGCAATACCAACGCTTTTCTCTTCTGCAAGACAAATCTTGATGCACACCACTCGGTGTTCAACTACCAAGTGGTCTGGAAGAAGACCTGTCCATGGACACAGAGCGATTGCACACAAGATGTCATGCCGTGGAGCCCTGAGGAACCGAAGACTTTCGCATTAGGACACCGTTTTCAGATACCTCATGGCTACCTGATATTCAATGAGGTGTTGCAGGATCAAGCGGGCACTTACCATTGTTGGCTCTACGATCGCAACACGGAACAAATGGTGGCTTCTCATAGTGCCACAGTTCGAGTACTTTAACATGAAAAAAATTGCTCTATATTTCTTTGCCCGGAAATTGCAACAAAAGATGTTATGTTTACTGTATTATTTTATTTATTGCTAGATGTAATATTTATTAAAGTCTGTTAACCTACTGTTTAACAATTTGTTGATTAACCTGTATCTAATGTTATGATGGAAATATTAATTAGTATCTTCTTATACACGCGAACAGTGATATCTATTTCTATAAATAAAATCTTCTTATTTACAAGGAAGATAACCAATCAAAATATGCACCCACCGTTCACCAATCACGCATACATCCAACAATCATCTATTACCCTGAACATATTTGTTCCTTGTGCGTGAAGGGCCATCTATGCCCATACTCACTGCATGGGTCAGAAACAAAGAAGTAACCTAAAAATATGTATTGCAATAACACTTTGTTCCAATAGTATCAACTTATTTTCTTCGTGGAATTCATGCATAAAAAGAAGTATATTTAGTGATAAAAAGCCACAAAATTCCATATATGAGGAAAATTCCGTCTTTATCACGTCTTAATACTAAATTTATGACTGTGTGCCCTATTTTTTGGTTAGTGATGATGGGTGTTCTATAAATACTTTTCTGTCAGCTCCCTTTCAGGGTTATGCTCTAAGATTGAGTACCACGTTACCGACAGTAATAAATGGAAATGTTAACAAAATATACATTATTTACAAATGGGCCACTACATTTTGTCCAAGTGATTTATATATATATATATATATATATATATATATATATATATATATATATATATATATATGTATATATATGTATGTATGCATATATATATACATATGTATATATATATATAAATATATTGACGTGGTGGATAGGCTTGAGAATCTTAATGAATACAAAAACTATGTCAATAGAGAGGAAATCTCTGCAGGGTCACCCATATCGAACAGGTTTTGTAAGAAAGATCAGAGAAAGAGCAACTCACACAAACAGTCGCAGGATCCACTGCTAACTGGCACGTCCCCATAGATATATGGGGTACCGTCATGATGACGGCGTGGGCCATTGAGCATCCTGTAGGTATTTATAGGGTTTCACCGAGTATAATGAATAAGGTGACACCAGAGAAATATCTCACCAGAAACTTGTTGGCAGGGATGTGAGATTACTGCCAAAAGCCTTTCATAACAAACATGAACAGCACAAACAAAAGAAAACCAGGCGTTTTCGTTGGATCATCGTCTGCTAAAGGTCCAATCGCATTGCCTCATGTGCTTATGGGCAGTGTGCCACCGAATGTGAGTAAGCAGTGTCCAAGCAGATCCAAACCTTGGACATTAAACAGTATCAAGAGAAAGAAGATCTATACCTACAACGTAAGAAGTCTCTCAGAAGGCTACAGGCTGGAGAGTTTAATGGAAGACCTAGACAACATCATATGGGACATCGTAGGACTGAGCGAAGTCCGAAGAACGGAAGAAAAGCTGATACAATTACAAGATGGTCACCACCTGTTCTACTATAGAGGTAAGGACAAAGAAAGATCTAGTGGAGTAGGATTCTTGATCAACCGAGAGATTGCTGGTAACGTAGTCAAGTTCAGCAATAATCTACGGGTGTGAGACTTGGAAACTGACGAAGTCGATGGAAACAAAGCTAAGGACGGCAGTGAGGAGAATGGAGAGATCAGTGATGGCAATAACACTGAGAGACCGAAAGAGAGCAAGTTGGGTGAGAGAGCAGACTAGAGTAAAAGAAATTGTGGAGCAAGCGTGTTAATGAGTGGACGCCGTGAGATGGGAAGCGTGGAAGAGGGAGACCAGACAGAAGGTGGAGAGACGAGATTGAGAAGTTTACAGGAGTGACGTAGCAGAGGTTGACGCGGTCATGTGCATCATGGAATGCTATGAAGGAGGCCTTTGTTCAGCAGTGGACTCAGGACGGCTGATTTTATATATATATATATATATATATATATATATATACACACATATATACTGTATGTCATTATTATTATTTTACTTATAGATTTAGGACAGGTAGAGGTTGTGTAGATCAGATCTTTGTGGTAAGACAGATATGTGAGAAAGCTATAGGAAAGGGGAAGGATGTTTTTTGGGCTTTTATGGATCTGGAAAAGGCTTATGATAGGGTAGGCAGAAAGGCACTGTGGGAGGTTATGCAGATTTATGGGATAGGAGGAAAGCTTTTGGGAGCTGTCAAGAGTTTTTATGAGAGTAGTAGAGCTTGTGTCAGGATTAGAAATAGAGAGAGTGAGTGGTTTGAAGTAAAGGTGGGACTTCGTCAAGGATGCGTTATGTCGCCCTGGCTGTTCAACTTATACATGGATGGGGTGGTGCGAGAGGTGAATGCTAGGGTAGTGGGTCAGGGATTGGAGATGGTTAAAGAAAATGGAGAAAAGTGGGAGGTGAGCCAGCTGTTGTTTGCGGACGACACTGCGCTTGTGGCAGGGTCAGAGGAGGGATTGAGGAAGCTGGTGGTAGAGTTTGGGAGAGTATGTGATAGAAGAAAGCTAAAGATAAATGTGGGTAAAAGTAAGGTGATGAGATGTACAAGGGGTGAAAGTGGCAGTAGACTGGAAGTGAACATTAAGGGAGAGCGACTGGAGGAAGTGGATAATTTTAGATACTTGGGTGCAAGTGTAGCAGGAAAAGGTGGAGTGAAGGTGGAGGTAGAATGTAAATTGAGAGAAGCGAGTAAATACCTTGGTGGATTAAAGAGTGTAATGAGGAATAGACATTTGGGAATGGATGCGAAGATGAGACTGTATGAAGGAGTGATTGTGCCAACAGCACTGTATGGGGCAGAAACGTGGAACATAAGAGAAGAAGAGAGAAGGAGTTTGAATGTGTTTGAGATGAGGTGTCTGAGAAGTATGGTGGGGGTTACTAGGCTGGATAGAGTATGAAATGAGGAGGTGAGGAGGAGAACAGGGGTGAAAAAGGATTTGGGAGATAGGGTTGATGAAAGAATATTAGGATGGTTTGGACACATGGAAAGAATGAGTGAAGAAAGACTAGTAAAAGAGGTATGGAAGGCAGATGTGGAGGGAGTGAACATGAGGGGACGTCCTAGGATGAGGTGGATGGATGGGGTGAAGGGGGCTTTGGGGAAGAGGGGAATGTCTGTTGAGGAAGGAAGGGAGAGGACGGAAGACAGAGGTGAGTGGAGAATGGTTGTATATGGATGATGTTGTGATTGCATGAGGAGGAATAGGCGGGGGGTGGGGGGTGGGGGTGGGGTAGTATGTGTGAGTAAATTTTGACGCAGCCCGAAGGGATTTCTCCCCGTCCTCTCCTTATATGCAAGGGGGGACGGAGAGGGGGGGGGGGTCGCCGATTAAATGAAGCGGCCTTGCTGTGGATGTGCTGTGTCTTGCGACACTGCTTCTGACCCAGGGCGGTGGGCAGGGTGCAGGGATGACCCGTCATCCAGGAGGAGCTCAGATGAGAGGGAGGGTGGGAGGGGTGTGGAGTGTATTTAGGGATGAATTGGGTGGGAGTGTTTTTATGCCTTTCCCTTTTTGGCTACCCCCCTTGGAAGGGGGAAAAAGCCTTGGTATATGTATGTATGTATGTACTTATAGATTTATTTGTTTAGTTCTTATTTATTTATTTATTCATTTATTTATCTGTTTATTTAGTTCTTATTTATTTATTTGTTTATTTATTTATATATTCATTTATTTGTTTATTTATATATATATTCATTTATTTTATTTATTTATTTATATATTCATTGCATTAGATTTCTTTCTATATACGTATCAAATCGGTCTAAATTTGATGGTAATGTTCAATGTAAAGTTAATGTTTCTGTTGTCACAGACCAAGGTACAAGTGAACTCACTTCTTTTATCGTGTGTTTGTCCTTATTTTCCGTAAACGTTACATATATGACGGAAGGAAATTTTTTTACAAGTACTTATTCTTACTACGAATGTTCTGGGGGGAAGTACCGTTATGAGATATGGCATATGTATGACAAAGGCGATATTTTTTCCTCTACATTTCATTTCTCACCGGAATATAAAACATTTATTTGAGGAGTGCGAATGGCGGCAGTAGTTAGCGGTTTAATTTAGGAATAATAAAATTTCTGTTGTTAGACTGTTTACTCCCACTCGTATTAATAAATGTTCATTAACAAATGTGACACAAGTAAACTTTAAATTAGTGTGGTTTTAAATGATAAATGCTTTTATCATGAATGATACTAAGTCCACTACCCAACATAAATACTGTGTTTTATCTTTATATAACAGGGGATGTCGTAACCAATGAAAAAAAAGGTTGCAGGCATCTTTTGATCTCAATTGCAAGAGATACACTTTCATGTAGAATTGATTAGCTTTCAGAATGTACTGCTCTTCATACATAATACAGAGAGACTACTTGCTAAACTCACTTCAAACGGAATATGAGGTAATCTAACTTGATAACGTTTTGTTTTAATTTGCACCCAACTTGTCAGAATTCATTCAGAGATAACGCTCCTACTGTTAAACACTGATAACGCCAAAACCCTTATGTGGATTTGCAGTATACATGAATTTTTCCATTATTTTCGTTTTTTTTTCATTTCTTTTTCTATTCTACTCGTAGTATCGATCATATAGTCTAGATTTATGCGTGTGATATCATTTTCACTTGTAAAGTTGTAAATAAGAAAGGCTTTGAGTTTGTTCTCTACTGACCTTCGACTTGGTTCCCTCCCAAGCTTCAAGTCGGACACCTCCCAGTCTTTGACTCAATTATCTACAAAACTTCATTACAGTTCTTTCCCAAACTTCGACTCAGTTCTCCCCAACTTAAAATTCGGATATCTCTCAATCTAAATTGTCCTTTTAATGATGACTGTTTTAAGATTTTAAAAGAAGCAGTAGTGTATAAACACAGCTTAAGGATCTTTGCACTATTATGAATGGTCACGTTTTATTTCAGTTTCAAATAACTACATAAGACATCTATGTGTTTATATCACAATTTCTTCGCCTTTGTTGTTAAACTATTCCTCTGTCTATGAATTTGAATGCTCAAAATTCATTATGAATTTTGAGATGAACAACTTACGATAATAATTTACATTTTTTATGTATTTTCAAGGGTAACCAAACATCATGGGTGGTACAGGAACAAAATTTTGGTAAACATTACAGTGAAAAAAACAAAGAGATGATGCCAGGATGAAAAATTAGATCGTTTGCTAAACACTAATCGTTATGGCGTTTAAGGCCACCATCTGCTCCCTCATCAGGTCATAGAGCCAGAATTGGTATAGACCAGATACGTTCTACGAAACGATGCCTGCCTCTTATTTATTTATGTATTCATTTGTTTATTTATTCATTTATTTATCTATTTATTTGTTTATTTATCTATTTATTTATTTATTTATTTATTTATTTATTCATTTATTTATTTATCTATTTATTTATTTATTTTTTTTTTTTTTTGAGGAGGCGTATGACATCACCTGTTATACAAAAATAAAACACAGTATTCATGTTGGGTACTGGCATTAGTATCATTCCAACAATATATGATAATAGCATTTATCACTTTAAACCACACTCATTTAAAGTTTAATTGTGTCACATTTGTTAGTGGCCATTCCTAGTTACTACGAATTACTGCCGCCATTCGCACTTCTCAAATAAAAGTTTTATATTCTAATGAAGGATGAAATGCTCGATGGAATAATGAACGAAACAAAGAGGAATACATGGCAAGCCTTTAAATGAAATGTGGACAATTTACTTGAAAAAAGGAAGCTCAGGATACGCGTTCATTGTTCAAGAAATGATGCAGAGTTTTAAGGCCCTGGTAGCACTTATGTCAGTGAAGGGGATTTTCAAATATCGCATCTGGATAATTTTCCTGATAACTCTGCAGACTACAGTGAAGAACAAAGTGAAATGTTACACCGAGATATTTGCACTGTGGAAGAAAAGTATCAGGGACGATGGGACATAAATATGTTCGCAGATTAATGTTGGTGTCGGAAACGTGACTTGGCTGGTGAGAAACACAAGAGAAAATAATTGGAAAATTATTTTCCTTCCATATTGATATATATTCCTGCATATTTTCAATGTCAATAAAACAGTGTTATATAATTCGGTCATTATTAATACTATCTTGCAAATTTGATACTGTCATTAAAAATATAGCATTTTGAATGGAAACATTGTTTTGATAATATTCATTATAATTCAATAATATGAGCACAACCAGATTCCTTAGATTAAAAAAAAAAAAGAAAAAAAAAAGGGGGGGGGGGAATCAAAACGCAGGCTGTGTTATCTATCCACGTCTGGTACTTTCCAATCTGAGTTCGGAGAAATCGGGTACCTGTTCTCGGTAAGGTGCCAACGACAATACGTTTGCAAACGGCTATGATATCACATCTTTGCGTCATGCAAGAGATTTTCCTTGTGTGTAGATCCATATATAAACAGTTTCACTTAAATCTCATCAGTACTAGTTCTTCCACACTAACGCACTGAAGTATTTTACTGCCTAAAGATGGGCTTGAAGGCTTTCGCTACTTACGTCTTCAGCCTGGCTCTGTTGAGCTTAGTCTCTCTTTGTTTCTCTTCACCTATAACAAGACATTCAGCAGGATATGAAAGATTCCATCCAGAAGTGATCATCGTCAATGGTACACAGGTTGACCTCCAGAAAAACACCAATGACTTCCTCTTCTGTGTGGCAAACCTCGACACTCTCTATTTGGCTTTCAACTACCAATTACTCTGGAAAAAATCCACGTGCCAGGGGACACACAATGACTGCATGCAAGATGTCCTACCGTGGGACTCAGAAGATCCTAAAGTCTTTGCTGTGGGACACCGCTTTCAGATTCCTCATGGTTACCTGGTCTTCAGTCAGGTGTCACAGGACGTGTCAGGCATCTATCACTGCTTGCTCTACGATCTGACGAAGGGACTTTTGGTGGCCTCACACAGCGTCGAAGTCCGAATATATTAATAGAGTATCCATTGAGCAATGTTTTCGATTGGATGCTCCAGAACTGATCTCATCTTTTCATTTGTATTTGTCTATTTATTTACATTTAATATATTCATTTAATACATTTCCTCTTAAGACACGTTTGATTATTGATTATCCTATATGAAAAACTAATATCTGTTAGTTTAATTAAAGAGGGATAATTTAAACTGCATAAACTGCAGAGGAATATTACTCTCATTAGATGTTGATAAAATGTGCGAAAGAACACTTGAAACAAGGCTAATAGCATAGATTAAAGAATAATGGCAATATGTATATATAAACAATGCTTTTAATCGACCATCAAGATCAAAATAGTTTAAGTCGTGGAACCTGAAAATTTTGGTCTTGATACACAAATAGATAAACAAATAAAGAAAGAAAATCTATGAGAGGCAAGTGATATTCAAAGCTGGAGACACAATATTGTAAGAAGAGTAAAGCTCGATGTGGTCGTTTCATAACCCTTGATGTTTACATAACAGTATTCATAGACGAATTCATACAAGATATAAATGAAACGTATGACGAAAGGACAGTAACATACATAGATGATGTGGCATTGATATGCGGTAAAGAAAGCGAGCTCTAGTGATTATTCGTTCATCCGATTGTAGACCCAACAATAGAATATACCCACTCGAACCTCCAACACCTCATTGAAGGCCAAGTAGACACGAAGAATCTAAAAGTGGTGTCCTAGTGCGAAAATGTTCGGTTCCTCTGGGCATCATGGTAAGACGTCGTGTGTGCAGTCACTCCGCGTCCCTGAACAGATCTTATTCCTGACCACTTAGTTGTTGAATGCCCAGTGGTGTGCATCAAGGCTTGTTTTGAAGAAGAGAGAGGAGGAGGTCCACCTGTGTTACCATGATGTTTGTCACCTGAGGAAGGAGACCATTAAATCTTATTGAATCTCGAATTGCAGGTGATGAAAGACAAAACGAGACTATGCTCAGAGAAGCCAGGGTCAAAACTCATGAATCAGCAATCTTTAAGACCATCTATGGAGGCACTGTGTTAGGGCTAAATATTGGTGGGAACGACGTGTATTGTTTAGATTTGTCTTTATATGTGGTGTTACGCATAAGAGTGAAAAATGTATGACTTGGATCTCTGCTCTATAAAACTTATTTTTAAACTATAGAATGTTCATTGAAATAATTAAAGCTTTTACATTCTCTACTCAATGATTACGACACACAAATTACCACTGCTTTTTAGTCAAACGGGTCAAGTAATTATTCGGTGCTTCTTAGTGTTTTTCATTTTATGAATCTTTATATACCTCTATGTCTATATCTTATATCTCCAGTACTACTTTTTTCATATTTCTTACTCTCTTAATAAGATTCCTTCACACCGTCCATTGACTTCTTTCTTGGTCTCTTTTTCGTTTTTCTAATGGTGATCAGGCGCTTAAATCTAATTTTGTGTTGTATCCCTTCCAAGACGTATACGTAAGTGGAAATATCGTGATAATTGATAAATGTTAATGGATTGATAATAGATGCAACTGAGAGACCCATAGGAAATAGGAAGAGAATGAAAATAAAAGATGTGATGATCTAAAGTACCTGTCAATTTGTCTTTCAACTGTAAAGGTGAGTTACTTGTATATGCCCAGCAAAGGATAGAGAACACAAATAAGTATATAGTCAGTAGTATCTCTATCTGTGACGACAAAAAATAAAAAATAAGCTTCAGATTTCTCTCAAATTTCCGGTCCAAAGTAAACCATGTCGCTTTGAGGAAATAAAACCAGAAACCAACTACTGTGAAAAACCAAATACTTTTCAAACGCTTCTGAAAAAACGCCACACAATTTATTGTTTTAAGAATCAAATTACATTTTGTTAAGTAAATGGAAGGAAGAAATTATCGATCTTATGGCTCATCTAGTACACCTTCACGTACACAGACCTCACATGCTACTAGTTAAGTGATGTGTGTAAAACATGGCCATTTATTTGTGAAGTTTCTCACTGAAAGAGCTTTCATCTAGAGTTGCACACTTTTGTAATATTTTTCCACCTTGGTAACATGAGTGGAAGGTTTTGGCCAATATTGAGGAGATCGTCAGTTAAAATACCTAAAAGCTACATCATCCTCTTAAAACTTGTTTGATAAGGCTGAAGAATATCTGAGGATATTTGGTTGTACCTTCTTAACTAAAAGGAAAATTGTAGCATGACAGAAAGATATGACATCATCAACTCCGTTTAAGAACGTCATGATGATTACTCAGCCAAAAGGCGTATTGCTACCTGACTTCCTCTAATACAAACGTAAAAACATATGAAATTAATCTGTTGAATAGAACTGTGAAAGAACTTGCATGAACAACTTTCCTTTTCTTACTCTCCTTCATCCCTGAAAAATAATATAGATGTAATTAGGATATCAACATATCTGCATACGAAACAAGTTACAATTAGATAAAGTATAATTGTTATCCATGACAAGATCTTTCTTCAGAAGAGTTGAAAATACACCCATTTCTCAACAATTTGTGCCCACTTTTACTTTCTCAAAACCATAAATTTAAAGTTCGTTCGGCAATTCGTGTAGAAGCTAAAGTCAATTTCACTAGAGTCACAAGTGAAGAAACTAGTGACTCCACTAGTATTCATGTTTTAGCTGTGCATATACATGACTAATTAAGTAATTGTAAATTTGGTTCTCTCTTATCTCACGAGTTCGGGGAACTCAGGTATCATCACTCGCTAAGGGGCTAATCGACGACAAGACGTTCACATACGGTGCTGGTGATGTCACATTTTGGTGTCATGCAAAGATTTTTCCTTGTATGTAGAACCCCATATAAAGACGAATCTAAACATTACCCATCATTTCAACGACCCAATAGCTCAGACGCAGTGCCACCAAGGATGGTCTTCAAGGTTTTCGAGACTTGGGTTATGACCCTGGCTCTTCTGAGTGTTGTCTCGCTCTGTCTTTCTTCTCCTATTATTCGAGATTCAAACAGATTTAACGGCCTCCCTCCTCAGGTGACAATCATCAATGGAACACAGTTGGTCCTACAGAGCAATACCAACGCTTTTCTCTTCTGCAAGACAAATCTTGATGCACACCACTCGGTGTTCAACTACCAAGTGGTCTGGAAGAAGACCTGTCCATGGACACAGAGCGATTGCACACAAGATGTCATGCCGTGGAGCCCTGAGGAACCGAAGACTTTCGCATTAGGACACCGTTTTCAGATACCTCATGGCTACCTGATATTCAATGAGGTGTTGCAGGATCAAGCGGGCACTTACCATTGTTGGCTCTACGATCGCAACACGGAACAAATGGTGGCTTCTCATAGTGCCACAGTTCGAGTACTTTAACATGAAAAAAATTGCTCTATATTTCTTTGCCCGGAAATTGCAACAAAAGATGTTATGTTTACTGTATTATTTTATTTATTGCTAGATGTAATATTTATTAAAGTCTGTTAACCTACTGTTTAACAATTTGTTGATTAACCTGTATCTAATGTTATGATGGAAATATTAATTAGTATCTTCTTATACACGCGAACAGTGATATCTATTTCTATAAATAAAATCTTCTTATTTACAAGGAAGATAACCAATCAAAATATGCACCCACCGTTCACCAATCACGCATACATCCAACAATCATCTATTACCCTGAACATATTTGTTCCTTGTGCGTGAAGGGCCATCTATGCCCATACTCACTGCATGGGTCAGAAACAAAGAAGTAACCTAAAAATATGTATTGCAATAACACTTTGTTCCAATAGTATCAACTTATTTTCTTCGTGGAATTCATGCATAAAAAGAAGTATATTTAGTGATAAAAAGCCACAAAATTCCATATATGAGGAAAATTCCGTCTTTATCACGTCTTAATACTAAATTTATGACTGTGTGCCCTATTTTTTGGTTAGTGATGATGGGTGTTCTATAAATACTTTTCTGTCAGCTCCCTTTCAGGGTTATGCTCTAAGATTGAGTACCACGTTACCGACAGTAATAAATGGAAATGTTAACAAAATATACATTATTTACAAATGGGCCACTACATTTTGTCCAAGTGATTTATATATATATATATATATATATATATATATATATATGTATATATATGTATGTATGCATATATATATACATATGTATATATATATAAATATATTGACGTGGTGGATAGGCTTGAGAATCTTAATGAATACAAAAACTATGTCAATAGAGAGGAAATCTCTGCAGGGTCACCCATATCGAACAGGTTTTGTAAGAAAGATCAGAGAAAGAGCAACTCACACAAACAGTCGCAGGATCCACTGCTAACTGGCACGTCCCCATAGATATATGGGGTACCGTCATGATGACGGCGTGGGCCATTGAGCATCCTGTAGGTATTTATAGGGTTTCACCGAGTATAATGAATAAGGTGACACCAGAGAAATATCTCACCAGAAACTTGTTGGCAGGGATGTGAGATTACTGCCAAAAGCCTTTCATAACAAACATGAACAGCACAAACAAAAGAAAACCAGGCGTTTTCGTTGGATCATCGTCTGCTAAAGGTCCAATCGCATTGCCTCATGTGCTTATGGGCAGTGTGCCACCGAATGTGAGTAAGCAGTGTCCAAGCAGATCCAAACCTTGGACATTAAACAGTATCAAGAGAAAGAAGATCTATACCTACAACGTAAGAAGTCTCTCAGAAGGCTACAGGCTGGAGAGTTTAATGGAAGACCTAGACAACATCATATGGGACATCGTAGGACTGAGCGAAGTCCGAAGAACGGAAGAAAAGCTGATACAATTACAAGATGGTCACCACCTGTTCTACTATAGAGGTAAGGACAAAGAAAGATCTAGTGGAGTAGGATTCTTGATCAACCGAGAGATTGCTGGTAACGTAGTCAAGTTCAGCAATAATCTACGGGTGTGAGACTTGGAAACTGACGAAGTCGATGGAAACAAAGCTAAGGACGGCAGTGAGGAGAATGGAGAGATCAGTGATGGCAATAACACTGAGAGACCGAAAGAGAGCAAGTTGGGTGAGAGAGCAGACTAGAGTAAAAGAAATTGTGGAGCAAGCGTGTTAATGAGTGGACGCCGTGAGATGGGAAGCGTGGAAGAGGGAGACCAGACAGAAGGTGGAGAGACGAGATTGAGAAGTTTACAGGAGTGACGTAGCAGAGGTTGACGCGGTCATGTGCATCATGGAATGCTATGAAGGAGGCCTTTGTTCAGCAGTGGACTCAGGACGGCTGATTTTATATATATATATATATATATATATATATATATATACACACATATATACTGTATGTCATTATTATTATTTTACTTATAGATTTAGGACAGGTAGAGGTTGTGTAGATCAGATCTTTGTGGTAAGACAGATATGTGAGAAAGCTATAGGAAAGGGGAAGGATGTTTTTTGGGCTTTTATGGATCTGGAAAAGGCTTATGATAGGGTAGGCAGAAAGGCACTGTGGGAGGTTATGCAGATTTATGGGATAGGAGGAAAGCTTTTGGGAGCTGTCAAGAGTTTTTATGAGAGTAGTAGAGCTTGTGTCAGGATTAGAAATAGAGAGAGTGAGTGGTTTGAAGTAAAGGTGGGACTTCGTCAAGGATGCGTTATGTCGCCCTGGCTGTTCAACTTATACATGGATGGGGTGGTGCGAGAGGTGAATGCTAGGGTAGTGGGTCAGGGATTGGAGATGGTTAAAGAAAATGGAGAAAAGTGGGAGGTGAGCCAGCTGTTGTTTGCGGACGACACTGCGCTTGTGGCAGGGTCAGAGGAGGGATTGAGGAAGCTGGTGGTAGAGTTTGGGAGAGTATGTGATAGAAGAAAGCTAAAGATAAATGTGGGTAAAAGTAAGGTGATGAGATGTACAAGGGGTGAAAGTGGCAGTAGACTGGAAGTGAACATTAAGGGAGAGCGACTGGAGGAAGTGGATAATTTTAGATACTTGGGTGCAAGTGTAGCAGGAAAAGGTGGAGTGAAGGTGGAGGTAGAATGTAAATTGAGAGAAGCGAGTAAATACCTTGGTGGATTAAAGAGTGTAATGAGGAATAGACATTTGGGAATGGATGCGAAGATGAGACTGTATGAAGGAGTGATTGTGCCAACAGCACTGTATGGGGCAGAAACGTGGAACATAAGAGAAGAAGAGAGAAGGAGTTTGAATGTGTTTGAGATGAGGTGTCTGAGAAGTATGGTGGGGGTTACTAGGCTGGATAGAGTATGAAATGAGGAGGTGAGGAGGAGAACAGGGGTGAAAAAGGATTTGGGAGATAGGGTTGATGAAAGAATATTAGGATGGTTTGGACACATGGAAAGAATGAGTGAAGAAAGACTAGTAAAAGAGGTATGGAAGGCAGATGTGGAGGGAGTGAACATGAGGGGACGTCCTAGGATGAGGTGGATGGATGGGGTGAAGGGGGCTTTGGGGAAGAGGGGAATGTCTGTTGAGGAAGGAAGGGAGAGGACGGAAGACAGAGGTGAGTGGAGAATGGTTGTATATGGATGATGTTGTGATTGCATGAGGAGGAATAGGCGGGGGGTGGGGGGTGGGGGTGGGGGTGGGGTAGTATGTGTAAGTAAATTTTGACGCAGCCCGAAGGGATTTCTCCCCGTCCTCTCCTTATATGCAAGGGGGAACGGAGAGGGGGGGGGGGGGGTCGCCGATTAAATGAAGCGGCCTTGCTGTGGATGTGCTGTGTCTTGCGACACTGCTTCTGACCCAGGGCGGTGGGCAGGGTGCAGGGATGACCCGTCATCCAGGAGGAGCTCAGATGAGAGGGAGGGTGGGAGGGGTGTGGAGTGTATTTAGGGATGAATTGGGTGGGAGTGTTTTTATGCCTTTCCCTTTTTGGCTACCCCCCTTGGAAGGGGGAAAAAGCCTTGGTATATGTATGTATGTATGTACTTATAGATTTATTTGTTTAGTTCTTATTTATTTATTTATTCATTTATTTATCTGTTTATTTAGTTCTTATTTATTTATTTGTTTATTTATTTATATATTCATTTATTTTTATTTGTTTATTTATATATTCATTTATTTTTATTTGTTTATTTATATATTCATTGCATTAGATTTCTTTCTATATACGTATCAAATCGGTCTAAATTTGATGGTAATGTTCAATGTAAAGTTAATGTTTCTGTTGTCACAGACCAAGGTACAAGTGAACTCACTTCTTTTATCGTGTGTTTGTCCTTATTTTCCGTAAACGTTACATATATGACGGAAGGAAATTTTTTTACAAGTACTTATTCTTACTACGAATGTTCTGGGGGGAAGTACCGTTATGAGATATGGCATATGTATGACAAAGGCGATATTTTTTCCTCTACATTTCATTTCTCACCGGAATATAAAACATTTATTTGAGGAGTGCGAATGGCGGCAGTAGTTAGCGGTTTAATTTAGGAATAATAAAATTTCTGTTGTTAGACTGTTTACTCCCACTCGTATTAATAAATGTTCATTAACAAATGTGACACAAGTAAACTTTAAATTAGTGTGGTTTTAAATGATAAATGCTTTTATCATGAATGATACTAAGTCCACTACCCAACATAAATACTGTGTTTTATCTTTATATAACAGGGGATGTCGTAACCAATGAAAAAAAAGGTTGCAGGCATCTTTTGATCTCAATTGCAAGAGATACACTTTCATGTAGAATTGATTAGCTTTCAGAATGTACTGCTCTTCATACATAATACAGAGAGACTACTTGCTAAACTCACTTCAAACGGAATATGAGGTAATCTAACTTGATAACGTTTTGTTTGAATTTGCACCCAACTTGTCAGAATTCATTCAGAGATAACGCTCCTACTGTTAAACACTGATAACGCCAAAGCACTCATGTGGATTTGCAGTACACATGAATTTTTCCATTATTTTCGTTTTTTCATTTCTTTTTCTATTCTACTCGTATCGATCATATAGTCTAGATTTATGCGTGTGATATCATTTTCACTTGTAAAGTTGTAAATAAGAAAGGCTTTGAGTTTGTTCTCTACTGACCTTCGACTTGGTTCCCTCCCAAGCTTCAAGTCGGACACCTCCCAGTCTTTGACTCAATTATCTACAAAACTTCATTACAGTTCTTTCCCAAACTTCGACTCAGTTCTCCCCAACTTAAAATTCGGATATCTCTCAATCTAAATTGTCCTTTTAATGATGACTGTTTTAAGATTTTAAAAGAAGCAGTAGTGTATAAACACAGCTTAAGGATCTTTGCACTATTATGAATGGTCACGTTTTATTTCAGTTTCAAATAACTACATAAGACATCTATGTGTTTATATCACAATTTCTTCGCCTTTGTTGTTAAACTATTCCTCTGTCTATGAATTTGAATGCTCAAAATTCATTATGAATTTTGAGATGAACAACTTACGATAATAATTTACATTTTTTATGTATTTTCAAGGGTAACCAAACATCATGGGTGGTACAGGAACAAAATTTTGGTAAACATTACAGTGAAAAAAACAAAGAGATGATGCCAGGATGAAAAATTAGATCGTTTGCTAAACACTAATCGTTATGGCGTTTAAGGCCACCATCTGCTCCCTCATCAGGTCATAGAGCCAGAATTGGTATAGACCAGATACGTTCTACGAAACGATGCCTGCCTCTTATTTATTTATGTATTCATTTGTTTATTTATTCATTTATTTATCTATTTATTTGTTTATTTATCTATTTATTTATTTATTTATTTATTTATTTATTTATTCATTTATTTATTTATCTATTTATTTATTTATTTCTTTTTTTTTTTAGGAGGCGTATGACATCACCTGTTATACAAAAATAAAACACAGTATTCATGTTGGGTACTGGCCTTAGTATCATTCCAACAATATATGATAATAGCATTTATCACTTTAAACCACACTCATTTAAAGTTTAATTGTGTCACATTTGTTAGTGGCCATTCCTAGTTACTACGAATTACTGCCGCCATTCGCACTTCTCAAATAAAAGTTTTATATTCTAATGAAGGATGAAATGCTCGATGGAATAATGAACGAAACAAAGAGGAATACATGGCAAGCCTTTAAATGAAATGTGGACAATTTACTTGAAAAAAGGAAGCTCAGGATACGCGTTCATTGTTCAAGAAATGATGCAGAGTTTTAAGGCCCTGGTAGCACTTATGTCAGTGAAGGGGATTTTCAAATATCGCATCTGGATAATTTTCCTGATAACTGTGCAGACTACAGTGAAGAACAAAGTGAAATGTTACACCGAGATATTTGCACTGTGGAAGAAAAGTATCAGGGACGATGGGACATAAATATGTTCGCAGATTAATGTTGGTGTCGGAAACGTGACTTGGCTGGTGAGAAACACAAGAGAAAATAATTGGAAAATTATTTTCCTTCCATATTGATATATATTCCTGCATATTTTCAATGTCAATAAAACAGTGTTATATAATTCGGTCATTATTAATACTATCTTGCAAATTTGATACTGTCATTAAAAATATAGCATTTTGAATGGAAACATTGTTTTGATAATATTCATTATAATTCAATAATATGAGCACAACCAGATTCCTTAGATTAAAAAAAAAAAAAGAAAAAAAAAAAGGGGGGGGGGGAATCAAAACGCAGGCTGTGTTATCTATCCACGTCTGGTACTTTCCAATCTGAGTTCGGAGAAATCGGGTACCTGTTCTCGGTAAGGTGCCAACGACAATACGTTTGCAAACGGCTATGATATCACATCTTTGCGTCATGCAAGAGATTTTCCTTGTGTGTAGATCCATATATAAACAGTTTCACTTAAATCTCATCAGTACTAGTTCTTCCACACTAACGCACTGAAGTATTTTACTGCCTAAAGATGGGCTTGAAGGCTGTCGCTACTTACGTCTTCAGCCTGGCTCTGTTGAGCTTAGTCTCTCTTTGTTTCTCTTCACCTATAACAAGACATTCAGCAGGATATGAAAGATTCCATCCAGAAGTGATCATCGTCAATGGTACACAGGTTGACCTCCAGAAAAACACCAATGACTTCCTCTTCTGTGTGGCAAACCTCGACACTCTCTATTTGGCTTTCAACTACCAATTACTCTGGAAAAAATCCACGTGCCAGGGGACACACAATGACTGCATGCAAGATGTCCTACCGTGGGACTCAGAAGATCCTAAAGTCTTTGCTGTGGGACACCGCTTTCAGATTCCTCATGGTTACCTGGTCTTCAGTCAGGTGTCACAGGACGTGTCAGGCATCTATCACTGCTTGCTCTACGATCTGACGAAGGGACTTTTGGTGGCCTCACACAGCGTCGAAGTCCGAATATATTAATAGAGTATCCATTGAGCAATGTTTTCGATTGGATGCTCCAGAACTGATCTCATCTTTTCATTTGTATTTGTCTATTTATTTACATTTAATATATTCATTTAATACATTTCCTCTTAAGACACGTTTGATTATTGATTATCCTATATGAAAAACTAATATCTGTTAGTTTAATTAAAGAGGGATAATTTAAACTGCATAAACTGCAGAGGAATATTACTCTCATTAGATGTTGATAAAATGTGCGAAAGAACACTTGAAACAAGGCTAATAGCATAGATTAAAGAATAATGGCAATATGTATATATAAACAATGCTTTTAATCGACCATCAAGATCAAAATAGTTTAAGTCGTGGAACCTGAAACTTTTGGTCTTGATACACAAATAGATAAACAAATAAAGAAAGAAAATCTATGAGAGGCAAGTGATATTCAAAGCTGGAGACACAATATTGTAAGAAGAGTAAAGCTCGATGTGGTCGTTTCATAACCCTTGATGTTTACATAACAGTATTCATAGACGAATTCATACAAGATATAAATGAAACGTATGACGAAAGGACAGTAACATACATAGATGATGTGGCATTGATATGCGGTAAGGAAAGTGAGCTCTAGTGATTATTCGTTCATCCGATTGTAGACCCAACAGTAGAATATACCCACTCGAACCTCCAACACCTCATTGAAGGCCAAGTAGACACGAGGAATCTATAAGTGGTGTCCTAGTGCGAAAATGTTCGGTTCCTCTGGGCATCATGGTAAGACGTCGTGTGTGCAGTCACTCCGCGTCCCTGAACAGATCTTATTCCTGACCACTTAGTTGTTGAATGCCCAGTGGTGTGCATCAAGGCTTGTTTTGAAGAAGAGAGAGGAGGAGGTCCACCTGTGTTACCATGATGTTTGTCACCTGAGGAAGGAGACCATTAAATCTTATTGAATCTCGAATTGCAGGTGATGAAAGACAAAACGAGACTATGCTCAGAGAAGCCAGGGTCAAAACTCATGAATCAGCAATCTTTAAGACCATCTATGGAGGCACTGTGTTAGGGCTAAATATTGGTGGGAACGACGTGTATTGTTTAGATTTGTCTTTATATGTGGTGTTACGCATAAGAGTGAAAAATGTATGACTTGGATCTCTGCTCTATAAAACTTATTTTTAAACTATAGAATGTTCATTGAAATAATTAAAGCTTTTACATTCTCTACTCAATGATTACGACACACAAATTACCACTGATTTTTAGTCAAACGGGTCAAGTAATTATTCGGTGCTTCTTAGTGTTTTTCATTTTATGAATCTTTATATACCTCTATGTCTATATCTTATATCTCCAGTACTACTTTTTTCATATTTCTTACTCTCTTAATAAGATTCCTTCACACCGTCCATTGACTTCTTTCTTGGTCTCTTTTTCGTTTTTCTAATGGTGATCAGGCGCTTAAATCTAATTTTGTGTTGTATCCCTTCCAAGACGTATACGTAAGTGGAAATATCGTGATAATTGATAAATGTTAATGGATTGATAATAGATGCAACTGAGAGACCCATAGGAAATAGGAAGAGAATGAAAATAAAAGATGTGATGATCTAAAGTACCTGTCAATTTGTCTTTCAACTGTAAAGGTGAGTTACTTGTATATGCCCAGCAAAGGATAGAGAACACAAATAAGAATATAGTCAGTAGTATCTCTATCTGTGACGACAAAAAATAAAAAATAAGCTTCAGATTTCTCTCAAATTTCCGGTCCAAAGTAAACCATGTCGCTTTGAGGAAATAAAACCAGAAACCAACTACTGTGAAAAACCAAATACTTTTCAAACGCTTCTGAAAAAACGCCACACAATTTATTGTTTTAAGAATCAAATTACATTTTGTTAAGTAAATGGAAGGAAGAAATTATCGATCTTATGGCTCATCTAGTACACCTTCACGTACACAGACCTCACATGCTACTAGTTAAGTGATGTGTGTAAAACATGGCCATTTATTTGTGAAGTTTCTCACTGAAAGAGCTTTCATCTAGAGTTGCACACTTTTGTAATATTTTTCCACCTTGGTAACATGAGTGGAAGGTTTTGGCCAATATTGAGGAGATCGTCAGTTAAAATACCTAAAAGCTACATCATCCTCTTAAAACTTGTTTGATAAGGCTGAAGAATATCTGAGGATATTTGGTTGTACCTTCTTAACTAAAAGGAAAATTGTAGCATGACAGAAAGATATGACATCATCAACTCCGTTTAAGAACGTCATGATGATTACTCAGCCAAAAGGCGTATTGCTACCTGACTTCCTCTAATACAAACGTAAAAAACATATGAAATTAATCTGTTGAATAGAACTGTGAAAGAACTTGCATGAACAACTTTCCTTTTCTTACTCTCCTTCATCCCTGAAAAATAATATAGATGTAATTAGGATATCAACATATCTGCATACGAAACAAGTTACAATTAGATAAAGTATAATTGTTATCCATGACAAGATCTTTCTTCAGAAGAGTTGAAAATACACCCATTTCTCAACAATTTGTGCCCACTTTTACTTTCTCAAAACCATAAATTTAAAGTTCGTTCGGCAATTCGTGTAGAAGCTAAAGTCAATTTCACTAGAGTCACAAGTGAAGAAACTAGTGACTCCACTAGTATTCATGTTTTAGCTGTGCATATACATGACTAATTAAGTAATTGTAAATTTGGTTCTCTCTTATCTCACGAGTTCGGGGAACTCAGGTATCATCACTCGCTAAGGGGCTAATCGACGACAAGACGTTCACATACGGTGCTGGTGATGTCACATTTTGGTGTCATGCAAAGATTTTTCCTTGTATGTAGAACCCCATATAAAGACGAATCTAAACATCACCCATCATTTCAACGACCCAATAGCTCAGACGCAGTGCCACCAAGGATGGTCTTCAAGGTTTTCGAGACTTGGGTTATGACCCTGGCTCTTCTGAGTGTTGTCTCGCTCTGTCTTTCTTCTCCTATTATTCGAGATTCAAACAGATTTAACGGCCTCCCTCCTCAGGTGACAATCATCAATGGAACACAGTTGGTCCTACAGAGCAATACCAACGCTTTTCTCTTCTGCAAGACAAATCTTGATGCACACCACTCGGTGTTCAACTACCAAGTGGTCTGGAAGAAGACCTGTCCATGGACACAGAGCGATTGCACACAAGATGTCATGCCGTGGAGCCCTGAGGAACCGAAGACTTTCGCATTAGGACACCGTTTTCAGATACCTCATGGCTACCTGATATTCAATGAGGTGTTGCAGGATCAAGCGGGCACTTACCATTGTTGGCTCTACGATCGCAACACGGAACAAATGGTGGCTTCTCATAGTGCCACAGTTCGAGTACTTTAACATGAAAAAAATTGCTCTATATTTCTTTGCCCGGAAATTGCAACAAAAGATGTTATGTTTACTGTATTATTTTATTTATTGCTAGATGTAATATTTATTAAAGTCTGTTAACCTACTGTTTTAACAATTTGTTGATTAACCTGTATCTAATGTTATGATGGAAATATTAATTAGTATCTTCTTATACACGCGAACAGTGATATCTATTTCTATAAATAAAATCTTCTTATTTACAAGGAAGATAACCAATCAAAATATGCACCCACCGTTCACCAATCACGCATACATCCAACAATCATCTATTACCCTGAACATATTTGTTCCTTGTGCGTGAAGGGCCATCTATGCCCATACTCACTGCATGGGTCAGAAACAAAGAAGTAACCTAAAAATATGTATTGCAATAACACTTTGTTCCAATAGTATCAACTTATTTTCTTCGTGGAATTCATGCATAAAAAGAAGTATATTTAGTGATAAAAAGCCACAAAATTCCATATATGAGGAAAATTCCGTCTTTATCACGTCTTAATACTAAATTTATGACTGTGTGCCCTATTTTTTGGTTAGTGATGATGGGTGTTCTATAAATACTTTTTTGTCAGCTCCCTTTCAGGGTTATGCTCTAAGATTGAGTACCACGTTACCGACAGTAATAAATGGAAATGTTAACAAAATATACATTATTTACAAATGGGTCACTACATTTTGTCCAAGTGATTTATATATATATATTTATATATATATATATATATATACATATATATATATATATATGTATATATATGTATGTATGCATATGTATATATATGTATATATATATAAATATATTGACGTGGTGGATAGGCTTGAGAATCTTAATGAATACAAAAACTATGTCAATAGAGAGGAAATCTCTGCAGGGTCACCCATATCGAACAGGTTTTGTAAGAAAGATCAGAGAAAGAGCAACTCACACAAACAGTCGCAGGATCCACTGCTAACTGGCACGTCCCCATAGATATATGGGGTACCGTCATGATGACGGCGTGGGCCATTGAGCATCCTGTAGGTATTTATAGGGTTTCACCGAGTATAATGAATAAGGTGACACCAGAGAAATATCTCACCAGAAACTTGTTGGCAGGGATGTGAGATTACTGCCAAAAGCCTTTCATAACAAACATGAACAGCACAAACAAAAGAAAACCAGGCGTTTTCGTTGGATCATCGTCTGCTAAAGGTCCAATCGCATTGCCTCATGTGCTTATGGGCAGTGTGCCACCGAATGTGAGTAAGCAGTGTCCAAGCAGATCCAAACCTTGGACATTAAACAGTATCAAGAGAAAGAAGATCTATACCTACAACGTAAGAAGTCTCTCAGAAGGCTACAGGCTGGAGAGTTTAATGGAAGACCTAGACAACATCATATGGGACATCGTAGGACTGAGCGAAGTCCGAAGAACGGAAGAAAAGCTGATACAATTACAAGATGGTCACCACCTGTTCTACTATAGAGGTAAGGACAAAGAAAGATCTAGTGGAGTAGGATTCTTGATCAACCGAGAGATTGCTGGTAACGTAGTCAAGTTCAGCAATAATCTACGGGTGTGAGACTTGGAAACTGACGAAGTCGATGGAAACAAAGCTAAGGACGGCAGTGAGGAGAATGGAGAGATCAGTGATGGCAATAACACTGAGAGACCGAAAGAGAGCAAGTTGGGTGAGAGAGCAGACTAGAGTAAAAGAAATTGTGGAGCAAGCGTGTTAATGAGTGGACGCCGTGAGATGGGAAGCGTGGAAGAGGGAGACCAGACAGAAGGTGGAGAGACGAGATTGAGAAGTTTACAGGAGTGACGTAGCAGAGGTTGACGCGGTCATGTGCATCATGGAATGCTATGAAGGAGGCCTTTGTTCAGCAGTGGACTCAGGACGGCTGATTTTATATATATATATATATATATATATATATATATATACACATATATACTGTATGTCATTATTATTATTTTACTTATAGATTTAGGACAGGTAGAGGTTGTGTAGATCAGATCTTTGTGGTAAGACAGATATGTGAGAAAGCTATAGGAAAGGGGAAGGATGTTTTTTGGGCTTTTATGGATCTGGAAAAGGCTTATGATAGGGTAGGCAGAAAGGCACTGTGGGAGGTTATGCAGATTTATGGGATAGGAGGAAAGCTTTTGGGAGCTGTCAAGAGTTTTTATGAGAGTAGTAGAGCTTGTGTCAGGATTAGAAATAGAGAGAGTGAGTGGTTTGAAGTAAAGGTGGGACTTCGTCAAGGATGCGTTATGTCGCCCTGGCTGTTCAACTTATACATGGATGGGGTGGTGCGAGAGGTGAATGCTAGGGTAGTGGGTCAGGGATTGGAGATGGTTAAAGAAAATGGAGAAAAGTGGGAGGTGAGCCAGCTGTTGTTTGCGGACGACACTGCGCTTGTGGCAGGGTCAGAGGAGGGATTGAGGAAGCTGGTGGTAGAGTTTGGGAGAGTATGTGATAGAAGAAAGCTAAAGATAAATGTGGGTAAAAGTAAGGTGATGAGATGTACAAGGGGTGAAAGTGGCAGTAGACTGGAAGTGAACATTAAGGGAGAGCGACTGGAGGAAGTGGATAATTTTAGATACTTGGGTGCAAGTGTAGCAGGAAAAGGTGGAGTGAAGGTGGAGGTAGAATGTAAATTGAGAGAAGCGAGTAAATACCTTGGTGGATTTAAAGAGTGTAATGAGGAATAGACATTTGGGAATGGATGCGAAGATGAGACTGTATGAAGGAGTGATTGTGCCAACAGCACTGTATGGGGCAGAAACGTGGAACATAAGAGAAGAAGAGAGAAGGAGTTTGAATGTGTTTGAGATGAGGTGTCTGAGAAGTATGGTGGGGGTTACTAGGCTGGATAGAGTATGAAATGAGGAGGTGAGGAGGAGAACAGGGGTGAAAAAGGATTTGGGAGATAGGGTTGATGAAAGAATATTAGGATGGTTTGGACACATGGAAAGAATGAGTGAAGAAAGACTAGTAAAAGAGGTATGGAAGGCAGATGTGGAGGGAGTGAACATGAGGGGACGTCCTAGGATGAGGTGGATGGATGGGGTGAAGGGGGCTTTGGGGAAGAGGGGAATGTCTGTTGAGGAAGGAAGGGAGAGGACGGAAGACAGAGGTGAGTGGAGAATGGTTGTATATGGATGATGTTGTGATTGCATGAGGAGGAATAGGCGGGGGGTGGGGGGTGGGGGTGGGGGTGGGGTAGTATGTGTAAGTAAATTTTGACGCAGCCCGAAGGGATTTCTCCCCGTCCTCTCCTTATATGCAAGGGGGAACGGAGAGGGGGGGGGGGTCGCCGATTAAATGAAGCGGCCTTGCTGTGGATGTGCTGTGTCTTGCGACACTGCTTCTGACCCAGGGCGGTGGGCAGGGTGCAGGGATGACCCGTCATCCAGGAGGAGCTCAGATGAGAGGGAGGGTGGGAGGGGTGTGGAGTGTATTTAGGGATGAATTGGGTGGGAGTGTTTTTATGCCTTTCCCTTTTTGGCTACCCCCCTTGGAAGGGGGAAAAAGCCTTGGTATATGTATGTATGTATGTACTTATAGATTTATTTGTTTAGTTCTTATTTATTTATTTATTCATTTATTTATCTGTTTATTTAGTTCTTATTTATTTATTTGTTTATTTATTTATATATTCATTTATTTTTATTTGTTTATTTATATATTCATTTATTTTATTTATTTATTTATATATTCATTGCATTAGATTTCTTTCTATATACGTATCAAATCGGTCTAAATTTGATGGTAATGTTCAATGTAAAGTTAATGTTTCTGTTGTCACAGACCAAGGTACAAGTGAACTCACTTCTTTTATCGTGTGTTTGTCCTTATTTTCCGTAAACGTTACATATATGACGGAAGGAAATTTTTTTTACAAGTACTTATTCTTACTACGAATGTTCTGGGGGGAAGTACCGTTATGAGATATGGCATATGTATGACAAAGGCGATATCTTTTCCTCTACATTTCATTTCTCACCGGAATATAAAACATTTATTTGAGGAGTGCGAATGGCGGCAGTAGTTAGCGGTTTAATTTAGGAATAATAAAATTTCTGTTGTTAGACTGTTTACTCCCACTCGTATTAATAAATGTTCATTAACAAATGTGACACAAGTAAACTTTAAATTAGTGTGGTTTTAAATGATAAATGCTTTTATCATGAATGATACTAAGTCCACTACCCAACATAAATACTGTGTTTTATCTTTATATAACAGGGGATGTCGTAACCAATGAAAAAAAAGGTTGCAGGCATCTTTTGATCTCAATTGCAAGAGATACACTTTCATGTAGAATTGATTAGCTTTCAGAATGTACTGCTCTTCATACATAATACAGAGAGACTACTTGCTAAACTCACTTCAAACGGAATATGAGGTAATCTAACTTGATAACGTTTTGTTTTAATTTGCACCCAACTTGTCAGAATTCATTCAGAGATAACGCTCCTACTGTTAAACACTGATAACGCCAAAACCCTTATGTGGATTTGCAGTATACATGAATTTTTCCATTACTTTCGTTTTTTTTTCATTTCTTTTTCTATTCTACTCGTAGTATCGATCATATAGTCTAGATTTATGCGTGTGATATCATTTTCACTTGTAAAGTTGTAAATAACAAAGGTTTTGAGTTTGTTCTCTACTGACCTTCGACTTGGTTCCCTCCCAAGCTTCAAGTCGGACACCTCCCAGTCTTTGACTCAATTATCTACAAAACTTCATTACAGTTCTTTCCCAAACTTCGACTCAGTTCTCCCCAACTTAAAATTCGGATATCTCTCAATCTAAATTGTCCTTTTAATGATGACTGTTTTAAGATTTTAAAAGAAGCAGTAGTGTATAAACACAGCTTAAGGATCTTTGCACTATTATGAATGGTCACGTTTTATTTCAGTTTCAAATAACTACATAAGACATCTATGTGTTTATATCACAATTTCTTCGCCTTTGTTGTTAAACTATTCCTCTGTCTATGAATTTGAATGCTCAAAATTCATTATGAATTTTGAGATGAACAACTTACGATAATAATTTACATTTTTTATGTATTTTCAAGGGTAACCAAACATCATGGGTGGTACAGGAACAAAATTTTGGTAAACATTACAGTGAAAAAAACAAAGAGATGATGCCAGGATGAAAAATTAGATCGTTTGCTAAACACTAATCGTTATGGCGTTTAAGGCCACCATCTGCTCCCTCATCAGGTCATAGAGCCAGAATTGGTATAGACCAGATACGTTCTACGAAACGATGCCTGCCTCTTATTTATTTATGTATTCATTTGTTTATTTATTCATTTATTTATCTATTTATTTGTTTATTTATCTATTTATTTATTTATTTATTTATTTATTTATTTATTCATTTATTTATTTATCTATTTATTTATTTATTTCTTTTTTTTTTTTGAGGAGGCGTATGACATCACCTGTTATACAAAAATAAAACACAGTATTCATGTTGGGTACTGGCATTAGTATCATTCCAACAATATATGATAATAGCATTTATCACTTTAAACCACACTCATTTAAAGTTTAATTGTGTCACATTTGTTAGTGGCCATTCCTAGTTACTACGAATTACTGCCGCCATTCGCACTTCTCAAATAAAAGTTTTATATTCTAATGAAGGATGAAATGCTCGATGGAATAATGAACGAAACAAAGAGGAATACATGGCAAGCCTTTAAATGAAATGTGGACAATTTACTTGAAAAAAGGAAGCTCAGGATACGCGTTCATTGTTCAAGAAATGATGCAGAGTTTTAAGGCCCTGGTAGCACTTATGTCAGTGAAGGGGATTTTCAAATATCGCATCTGGATAATTTTCCTGATAACTCTGCAGACTACAGTGAAGAACAAAGTGAAATGTTACACCGAGATATTTGCACTGTGGAAGAAAAGTATCAGGGACGATGGGACATAAATATGTTCGCAGATTAATGTTGGTGTCGGAAACGTGACTTGGCTGGTGAGAAACACAAGAGAAAATAATTGGAAAATTATTTTCCTTCCATATTGATATATATTCCTGCATATTTTCAATGTCAATAAAACAGTGTTATATAATTCGGTCATTATTAATACTATCTTGCAAATTTGATACTGTCATTAAAAATATAGCATTTTGAATGGAAACATTGTTTTGATAATATTCATTATAATTCAATAATATGAGCACAACCAGATTCCTTAGATTAAAAAAAAAAAAAAAAAAAAAAAAAAAAAGGGGGGGGGGGGAATCAAAACGCAGGCTGTGTTATCTATCCACGTCTGGTACTTTCCAATCTGAGTTCGGAGAAATCGGGTACCTGTTCTCGGTAAGGTGCCAACGACAATACGTTTGCAAACGGCTATGATATCACATCTTTGCGTCATGCAAGAGATTTTCCTTGTGTGTAGATCCATATATAAACAGTTTCACTTAAATCTCATCAGTACTAGTTCTTCCACACTAACGCACTGAAGTATTTTACTGCCTAAAGATGGGCTTGAAGGCTGTCGCTACTTACGTCTTCAGCCTGGCTCTGTTGAGCTTAGTCTCTCTTTGTTTCTCTTCACCTATAACAAGACATTCAGCAGGATATGAAAGATTCCATCCAGAAGTGATCATCGTCAATGGTACACAGGTTGACCTCCAGAAAAACACCAATGACTTCCTCTTCTGTGTGGCAAACCTCGACACTCTCTATTTGGCTTTCAACTACCAATTACTCTGGAAAAAATCCACGTGCCAGGGGACACACAATGACTGCATGCAAGATGTCCTACCGTGGGACTCAGAAGATCCTAAAGTCTTTGCTGTGGGACACCGCTTTCAGATTCCTCATGGTTACCTGGTCTTCAGTCAGGTGTCACAGGACGTGTCAGGCATCTATCACTGCTTGCTCTACGATCTGACGAAGGGACTTTTGGTGGCCTCACACAGCGTCGAAGTCCGAATATATTAATAGAGTATCCATTGAGCAATGTTTTCGATTGGATGCTCCAGAACTGATCTCATCTTTTCATTTGTATTTGTCTATTTATTTACATTTAATATATTCATTTAATACATTTCCTCTTAAGACACGTTTGATTATTGATTATCCTATATGAAAAACTAATATCTGTTAGTTTAATTAAAGAGGGATAATTTAAACTGCATAAACTGCAGAGGAATATTACTCTCATTAGATGTTGATAAAATGTGCGAAAGAACACTTGAAACAAGGCTAATAGCATAGATTAAAGAATAATGGCAATATGTATATATAAACAATGCTTTTAATCGACCATCAAGATCAAAATAGTTTAAGTCGTGGAACCTGAAAATTTTGGTCTTGATACACAAATAGATAAACAAATAAAGAAAGAAAATCTATGAGAGGCAAGTGATATTCAAAGCTGGAGACACAATATTGTAAGAAGAGTAAAGCTCGATGTGGTCGTTTCATAACCCTTGATGTTTACATAACAGTATTCATAGACGAATTCATACAAGTTATAAATGAAACGTATGACGAAAGGACAGTAACATACATAGATGATGTGGCATTGATATGCGGTAAAGAAAGCGAGCTCTAGTGATTATTCGTTCATCCGATTGTAGACCCAACAATAGAATATACCCACTCGAACCTCCAACACCTCATTGAAGGCCAAGTAGACACGAAGAATCTAAAAGTGGTGTCCTAGTGCGAAAATGTTCGGTTCCTCTGGGCATCATGGTAAGACGTCGTGTGTGCAGTCACTCCGCGTCCCTGAACAGATCTTATTCCTGACCACTTAGTTGTTGAATGCCCAGTGGTGTGCATCAAGGCTTGTTTTGAAGAAGAGAGAGGAGGAGGTCCACCTGTGTTACCATGATGTTTGTCACCTGAGGAAGGAGACCATTAAATCTTATTGAATCTCGAATTGCAGGTGATGAAAGACAAAACGAGACTATGCTCAGAGAAGCCAGGGTCAAAACTCATGAATCAGCAATCTTTAAGACCATGTATGGAGGCACTGTGTTAGGGCTAAATATTGGTGGGAACGACGTGTATTGTTTAGATTTGTCTTTATATGTGGTGTTACGCATAAGAGTGAAAAATGTATGACTTGGATCTCTGCTCTATAAAACTTATTTTTAAACTATAGAATGTTCATTGAAATAATTAAAGCTTTTACATTCTCTACTCAATGATTACGACACACAAATTACCACTGCTTTTTAGTCAAACGGGTCAAGTAATTATTCGGTGCTTCTTAGTGTTTTTCATTTTATGAATCTTTATATACCTCTATGTCTATATCTTATATCTCCAGTACTACTTTTTTCATATTTCTTACTCTCTTAATAAGATTCCTTCACACCGTCCATTGACTTCTTTCTTGGTCTCTTTTTCGTTTTTCTAATGGTGATCAGGCGCTTAAATCTAATTTTGTGTTGTATCCCTTCCAAGACGTATACGTAAGTGGAAATATCGTGATAATTGATAAATGTTAATGGATTGATAATAGATGCAACTGAGAGACCCATAGGAAATAGGAAGAGAATGAAAATAAAAGATGTGATGATCTAAAGTACCTGTCAATTTGTCTTTCAACTGTAAAGATGAGTTACTTGTATATGCCCAGCAAAGGGTAGAGAACACAAATAAGAATATAGTCAGTAGTATCTCTATCTGTGACGACAAAAAATAAAAAATAAGCTTCAGATTTCTCTCAAATTTCCGGTCCAAAGTAAACCATGTCGCTTTGAGGAAATAAAACCAGAAACCAACTACTGTGAAAAACCAAATACTTTTCAAACGCTTCTGAAAAAACGCCACACAATTTATTGTTTTAAGAATCAAATTACATTTTGTTAAGTAAATGGAAGGAAGAAATTATCGATCTTATGGCTCATCTAGTACACCTTCACGTACACAGACCTCACATGCTACTAGTTAAGTGATGTGTGTAAAACATGGCCATTTATTTGTGAAGTTTCTCACTGAAAGAGTTTTCATCTAGAGTTGCACACTTTTGTAATATTTTTCCACCTTGGTAACATGAGTGGAAGGTTTTGGCCAATATTGAGGAGATCGTCAGTTAAAATACCTAAAAGCTACATCATCCTCTTAAAAGTTGTTTGATAAGGCTGAAGAATATCTGAGGATATTTGGTTGCACCTTCTTAACTAAAAGGAAAATTGTAGCATGACAGAAAGATATGACATCATCAACTCCGTTTAAGAACATCATGATGATTACTCAGCCAAAAGGCGTATTGCTACCTGACTTCCTCTAATACAAACGTAAAAACATATGAAATTAATCTGTTGAATAGAACTGTGAAAGAACTTGCATGAACAACTTTCCTTTTCTTACTCTCCTTCATCCCTGAAAAATAATATATATGTAATTAGGATATCAACATATCTGCATACGAAACAAGTTACAATTAGATAAAGTATAATTGTTATCCATGACAAGATCTTTCTTCAGAAGAGTTGAAAATACACCCATTTCTCAACAATTTGTGCCCACTTTTACTTTCTCAAAACCATAAATTTAAAGTTCGTTCGGCAATTCGTGTAGAAGCTAAAGTCAATTTCACTAGAGTCACAAGTGAAGAAACTAGTGACTCCACTAGTATTCATGTTTTAGCTGTGCATATACATGACTAATTAAGTAATTGTAAATTTGGTTCTCTCTTATCTCACGAGTTCGGGGAACTCAGGTATCAACACTCGCTAAGGGGCTAATCGACGACAAGACGTTCACATACGGTGCTGGTGATGTCACATTTTGGTGTCATGCAAAGATTTTTCCTTGTATGTAGAACCCCATATAAAGACGAATCTAAACATTACCCATCATTTCAACGACCCAATAGCTCAGACGCAGTGCCACCAAGGATGGTCTTCAAGGTTTTCGAGACTTGGGTTATGACCCTGGCTCTTCTGAGTGTTGTCTCGCTCTGTCTTTCTTCTCCTATTATTCGAGATTCAAACAGATTTAACGGCCTCCCTCCTCAGGTGACAATCATCAATGGAACACAGTTGGTCCTACAGAGCAATACCAACGCTTTTCTCTTCTGCAAGACAAATCTTGATGCACACCACTCGGTGTTCAACTACCAAGTGGTCTGGAAGAAGACCTGTCCATGGACACAGAGCGATTGCACACAAGATGTCATGCCGTGGAGCCCTGAGGAACCGAAGACTTTCGCATTAGGACACCGTTTTCAGATACCTCATGGCTACCTGATATTCAATGAGGTGTTGCAGGATCAAGCGGGCACTTACCATTGTTGGCTCTACGATCGCAACACGGAACAAATGGTGGCTTCTCATAGTGCCACAGTTCGAGTACTTTAACATGAAAAAAATTGCTCTATATTTCTTTGCCCGGAAATTGCAACAAAAGATGTTATGTTTACTGTATTATTTTATTTATTGCTAGATGTAATATTTATTAAAGTCTGTTAACCTACTGTTTAACAATTTGTTGATTAACCTGTATCTAATGTTATGATGGAAATATTAATTAGTATCTTCTTATACACGCGAACAGTGATATCTATTTCTATAAATAAAAATCTTCTTATTTACAAGGAAGATAACCAATCAAAATATGCACCCACCGTTCACCAATCACGCATACATCCAACAATCATCTATTACCCTGAACATATTTGTTCCTTGTGCGTGAAGGGCCATCTATGCCCATACTCACTGCATGGGTCAGAAACAAAGAAGTAACCTAAAAATATGTATTGCAATAACACTTTGTTCCAATAGTATCAACTTATTTTCTTCGTGGAATTCATGCATAAAAAGAAGTATATTTAGTGATAAAAAGCCACAAAATTCCATATATGAGGAAAATTCCGTCTTTATCACGTCTTAATACTAAATTTATGACTGTGTGCCCTATTTTTTGGTTAGTGATGATGGGTGTTCTATAAATACTTTTCTGTCAGCTCCCTTTCAGGGTTATGCTCTAAGATTGAGTACCACGTTACCGACAGTAATAAATGGAAATGTTAACAAAATATACATTATTTACAAATGGGCCACTACATTTTGTCCAAGTGATTTATATATATATATATATATATATATATATATATATATGTATATATATGTATGTATGCATATATATATACATATGTATATATATATATAAATATATTGACGTGGTGGATAGGCTTGAGAATCTTAATGAATACAAAAACTATGTCAATAGAGAGGAAATCTCTGCAGGGTCACCCATATCGAACAGGTTTTGTAAGAAAGATCAGAGAAAGAGCAACTCACACAAACAGTCGCAGGATCCACTGCTAACTGGCACGTCCCCATAGATATATGGGGTACCGTCATGATGACGGCGTGGGCCATTGAGCATCCTGTAGGTATTTATAGGGTTTCACCGAGTATAATGAATAAGGTGACACCAGAGAAATATCTCACCAGAAACTTGTTGGCAGGGATGTGAGATTACTGCCAAAAGCCTTTCATAACAAACATGAACAGCACAAACAAAAGAAAACCAGGCGTTTTCGTTGGATCATCGTCTGCTAAAGGTCCAATCGCATTGCCTCATGTGCTTATGGGCAGTGTGCCACCGAATGTGAGTAAGCAGTGTCCAAGCAGATCCAAACCTTGGACATTAAACAGTATCAAGAGAAAGAAGATCTATACCTACAACGTAAGAAGTCTCTCAGAAGGCTACAGGCTGGAGAGTTTAATGGAAGACCTAGACAACATCATATGGGACATCGTAGGACTGAGCGAAGTCCGAAGAACGGAAGAAAAGCTGATACAATTACAAGATGGTCACCACCTGTTCTACTATAGAGGTAAGGACAAAGAAAGATCTAGTGGAGTAGGATTCTTGATCAACCGAGAGATTGCTGGTAACGTAGTCAAGTTCAGCAATAATCTACGGGTGTGAGACTTGGAAACTGACGAAGTCGATGGAAACAAAGCTAAGGACGGCAGTGAGGAGAATGGAGAGATCAGTGATGGCAATAACACTGAGAGACCGAAAGAGAGCAAGTTGGGTGAGAGAGCAGACTAGAGTAAAAGAAATTGTGGAGCAAGCGTGTTAATGAGTGGACGCCGTGAGATGGGAAGCGTGGAAGAGGGAGACCAGACAGAAGGTGGAGAGACGAGATTGAGAAGTTTACAGGAGTGACGTAGCAGAGGTTGACGCGGTCATGTGCATCATGGAATGCTATGAAGGAGGCCTTTGTTCAGCAGTGGACTCAGGACGGCTGATTTTATATATATATATATATATATATATATATATATATATACACACATATATACTGTATGTCATTATTATTATTTTACTTATAGATTTAGGACAGGTAGAGGTTGTGTAGATCAGATCTTTGTGGTAAGACAGATATGTGAGAAAGCTATAGGAAAGGGGAAGGATGTTTTTTGGGCTTTTATGGATCTGGAAAAGGCTTATGATAGGGTAGGCAGAAAGGCACTGTGGGAGGTTATGCAGATTTATGGGATAGGAGGAAAGCTTTTGGGAGCTGTCAAGAGTTTTTATGAGAGTAGTAGAGCTTGTGTCAGGATTAGAAATAGAGAGAGTGAGTGGTTTGAAGTAAAGGTGGGACTTCGTCAAGGATGCGTTATGTCGCCCTGGCTGTTCAACTTATACATGGATGGGGTGGTGCGAGAGGTGAATGCTAGGGTAGTGGGTCAGGGATTGGAGATGGTTAAAGAAAATGGAGAAAAGTGGGAGGTGAGCCAGCTGTTGTTTGCGGACGACACTGCGCTTGTGGCAGGGTCAGAGGAGGGATTGAGGAAGCTGGTGGTAGAGTTTGGGAGAGTATGTGATAGAAGAAAGCTAAAGATAAATGTGGGTAAAAGTAAGGTGATGAGATGTACAAGGGGTGAAAGTGGCAGTAGACTGGAAGTGAACATTAAGGGAGAGCGACTGGAGGAAGTGGATAATTTTAGATACTTGGGTGCAAGTGTAGCAGGAAAAGGTGGAGTGAAGGTGGAGGTAGAATGTAAATTGAGAGAAGCGAGTAAATACCTTGGTGGATTAAAGAGTGTAATGAGGAATAGACATTTGGGAATGGATGCGAAGATGAGACTGTATGAAGGAGTGATTGTGCCAACAGCACTGTATGGGGCAGAAACGTGGAACATAAGAGAAGAAGAGAGAAGGAGTTTGAATGTGTTTGAGATGAGGTGTCTGAGAAGTATGGTGGGGGTTACTAGGCTGGATAGAGTATGAAATGAGGAGGTGAGGAGGAGAACAGGGGTGAAAAAGGATTTGGGAGATAGGGTTGATGAAAGAATATTAGGATGGTTTGGACACATGGAAAGAATGAGTGAAGAAAGACTAGTAAAAGAGGTATGGAAGGCAGATGTGGAGGGAGTGAACATGAGGGGACGTCCTAGGATGAGGTGGATGGATGGGGTGAAGGGGGCTTTGGGGAAGAGGGGAATGTCTGTTGAGGAAGGAAGGGAGAGGACGGAAGACAGAGGTGAGTGGAGAATGGTTGTATATGGATGATGTTGTGATTGCATGAGGAGGAATAGGCGGGGGGTGGGGGGTGGGGGTGGGGTAGTATGTGTGAGTAAATTTTGACGCAGCCCGAAGGGATTTCTCCCCGTCCTCTCCTTATATGCAAGGGGGGACGGAGAGGGGGGGGGGGGTCGCCGATTAAATGAAGCGGCCTTGCTGTGGATGTGCTGTGTCTTGCGACACTGCTTCTGACCCAGGGCGGTGGGCAGGGTGCAGGGATGACCCGTCATCCAGGAGGAGCTCAGATGAGAGGGAGGGTGGGAGGGGTGTGGAGTGTATTTAGGGATGAATTGGGTGGGAGTGTTTTTATGCCTTTCCCTTTTTGGCTACCCCCCTTGGAAGGGGGAAAAAGCCTTGGTATATGTATGTATGTATGTACTTATAGATTTATTTGTTTAGTTCTTATTTATTTATTTATTCATTTATTTATCTGTTTATTTAGTTCTTATTTATTTATTTGTTTATTTATTTATATATTCATTTATTTTTATTTGTGTATTTATCTATTCATTTATTTTTATTTGTTTATTTATATATTCATTGCATTAGATTTCTTTCTATATACGTATCAAATCGGTCTAAATTTGATGGTAATGTTCAATGTAAAGTTAATGTTTCTGTTGTCACAGACCAAGGTACAAGTGAACTCACTTCTTTTATCGTGTGTTTGTCCTTATTTTCCGTAAACGTTACATATATGACGGAAGGAAATTTTTTTACAAGTACTTATTCTTACTACGAATGTTCTGGGGGGAAGTACCGTTATGAGATATGGCATATGTATGACAAAGGCGATATTTTTTCCTCTACATTTCATTTCTCACCGGAATATAAAACATTTATTTGAGGAGTGCGAATGGCGGCAGTAGTTAGCGGTTTAATTTAGGAATAATAAAATTTCTGTTGTTAGACTGTTTACTCCCACTCGTATTAATAAATGTTCATTAACAAATGTGACACAAGTAAACTTTAAATTAGTGTGGTTTTAAATGATAAATGCTTTTATCATGAATGATACTAAGTCCACTACCCAACATAAATACTGTGTTTTATCTTTATATAACAGGGGATGTCGTAACCAATGAAAAAAAAGGTTGCAGGCATCTTTTGATCTCAATTGCAAGAGATACACTTTCATGTAGAATTGATTAGCTTTCAGAATGTACTGCTCTTCATACATAATACAGAGAGACTACTTGCTAAACTCACTTCAAACGGAATATGAGGTAATCTAACTTGATAACGTTTTGTTTGAATTTGCACCCAACTTGTCAGAATTCATTCAGAGATAACGCTCCTACTGTTAAACACTGATAACGCCAAAACCCTTATGTGGATTTGCAGTATACATGAATTTTTCCATTATTTTCGTTTTTTCATTTCTTTTTCTATTCTACTCGTATCGATCATATAGTCTAGATTTATGCGTGTGATATCATTTTCACTTGTAAAGTTGTAAATAAGAAAGGCTTTGAGTTTGTTCTCTACTGACCTTCGACTTGGTTCCCTCCCAAGCTTCAAGTCGGACACCTCCCAGTCTTTGACTCAATTATCTACAAAACTTCATTACAGTTCTTTCCCAAACTTCGACTCAGTTCTCCCCAACTTAAAATTCGGATATCTCTCAATCTAAATTGTCCTTTTAATGATGACTGTTTTAAGATTTTAAAAGAAGCAGTAGTGTATAAACACAGCTTAAGGATCTTTGCACTATTATGAATGGTCACGTTTTATTTCAGTTTCAAATAACTACATAAGACATCTATGTGTTTATATCACAATTTCTTCGCCTTTGTTGTTAAACTATTCCTCTGTCTATGAATTTGAATGCTCAAAATTCATTATGAATTTTGAGATGAACAACTTACGATAATAATTTACATTTTTTATGTATTTTCAAGGGTAACCAAACATCATGGGTGGTACAGGAACAAAATTTTGGTAAACATTACAGTGAAAAAAACAAAGAGATGATGCCAGGATGAAAAATTAGATCGTTTGCTAAACACTAATCGTTATGGCGTTTAAGGCCACCATCTGCTCCCTCATCAGGTCATAGAGCCAGAATTGGTATAGACCAGATACGTTCTACGAAACGATGCCTGCCTCTTATTTATTTATGTATTCATTTGTTTATTTATTCATTTATTTATCTATTTATTTGTTTATTTATCTATTTATTTATTTATTTATTTATTTATTTATTTATTTATTTATTTATTTATTTATTTTTTTTTTTTTTTTTTTTTTGAGGAGGCGTATGACATCACCTGTTATACAAAAATAAAACACAGTATTCATGTTGGGTACTGGCATTAGTATCATTCCAACAATATATGATAATAGCATTTATCACTTTAAACCACACTCATTTAAAGTTTAATTGTGTCACATTTGTTAGTGGCCATTCCTAGTTACTACGAATTACTGCCGCCATTCGCACTTCTCAAATAAAAGTTTTATATTCTAATGAAGGATGAAATGCTCGATGGAATAATGAACGAAACAAAGAGGAATACATGGCAAGCCTTTAAATGAAATGTGGACAATTTACTTGAAAAAAGGAAGCTCAGGATACGCGTTCATTGTTCAAGAAATGATGCAGAGTTTTAAGGCCCTGGTAGCACTTATGTCAGTGAAGGGGATTTTCAAATATCGCATCTGGATAATTTTCCTGATAACTGTGCAGACTACAGTGAAGAACAAAGTGAAATGTTACACCGAGATATTTGCACTGTGGAAGAAAAGTATCAGGGACGATGGGACATAAATATGTTCGCAGATTAATGTTGGTGTCGGAAACGTGACTTGGCTGGTGAGAAACACAAGAGAAAATAATTGGAAAATTATTTTCCTTCCATATTGATATATATTCCTGCATATTTTCAATGTCAATAAAACAGTGTTATATAATTCGGTCATTATTAATACTATCTTGCAAATTTGATACTGTCATTAAAAATATAGCATTTTGAATGGAAACATTGTTTTGATAATATTCATTATAATTCAATAATATGAGCACAACCAGATTCCTTAGATTAAAAAAAAAAAAAAGAAAAAAAAAGGGGGGGGGGAATCAAAACGCAGGCTGTGTTATCTATCCACGTCTGGTACTTTCCAATCTGAGTTCGGAGAAATCGGGTACCTGTTCTCGGTAAGGTGCCAACGACAATACGTTTGCAAACGGCTATGATATCACATCTTTGCGTCATGCAAGAGATTTTCCTTGTGTGTAGATCCATATATAAACAGTTTCACTTAAATCTCATCAGTACTAGTTCTTCCACACTAACGCACTGAAGTATTTTACTGCCTAAAGATGGGCTTGAAGGCTGTCGCTACTTACGTCTTCAGCCTGGCTCTGTTGAGCTTAGTCTCTCTTTGTTTCTCTTCACCTATAACAAGACATTCAGCAGGATATGAAAGATTCCATCCAGAAGTGATCATCGTCAATGGTACACAGGTTGACCTCCAGAAAAACACCAATGACTTCCTCTTCTGTGTGGCAAACCTCGACACTCTCTATTTGGCTTTCAACTACCAATTACTCTGGAAAAAATCCACGTGCCAGGGGACACACAATGACTGCATGCAAGATGTCCTACCGTGGGACTCAGAAGATCCTAAAGTCTTTGCTGTGGGACACCGCTTTCAGATTCCTCATGGTTACCTGGTCTTCAGTCAGGTGTCACAGGACGTGTCAGGCATCTATCACTGCTTGCTCTACGATCTGACGAAGGGACTTTTGGTGGCCTCACACAGCGTCGAAGTCCGAATATATTAATAGAGTATCCATTGAGCAATGTTTTCGATTGGATGCTCCAGAACTGATCTCATCTTTTCATTTGTATTTGTCTATTTATTTACATTTAATATATTCATTTAATACATTTCCTCTTAAGACACGTTTGATTATTGATTATCCTATATGAAAAACTAATATCTGTTAGTTTAATTAAAGAGGGATAATTTAAACTGCATAAACTGCAGAGGAATATTACTCTCATTAGATGTTGATAAAATGTGCGAAAGAACACTTGAAACAAGGCTAATAGCATAGATTAAAGAATAATAGCAATATGGTTTCAGGCCCATAAGTACAATGGAAATTATACTGGAAAATATATGTATATATAAACAATGCTTTTAATCGACCATCAAGATCAAAATAGTTTAAGTCGTGGAACCTGAAACTTTTGGTCTTGATACACAAATAGATAAACAAATAAAGAAAGAAAATCTATGAGAAGCAAGTGATATTCAAAGCTGGAGATACAATATTGTAAGAAGAGTAAAGCTCGATGTGGTCGTTTCATAACCCTTGATGTTTACATAACAGTAATCATAGACGAACTCATACAAGATATAAATGAAACGTATGACGAAAGGACAGTAACATACATAGATGATGTGGCATTGATATGCGGTAAATAAAGCGAGCTCTAGTGATTATTCGTTCATCCGATTGTATACCCAACAGTAGAATATACCCACTCGAACCGCCAACACCTCATTGAATGCCAAGTAGAAACGAGGAATCTAAAAGTGGTGTCCCAGTGCGAAAATGTTCGGTTCCTCTGGGTATCATGGTAAGACGTCGTGTGTGCAGTCACTCCGCGTCCCTGAACAGATCTTATTCCTGACCACTTAGTTGTTGAATGCCCAGTGGTGTGCATCAAGGCTTGTTTTGAAGAAAATAGAGGAGGAGGTCCACCTGTGTTACCATGATGTTTGTCACCTGAGGAAGGAGGCCGTTAAATGTTGCTGAATTTCGAATTACAGGTGATGAAAGACAAAACGAGACTATGCTCAGAGAAGCCAGGGTCAAAACTCACGAATCAGCAATTTTAAGACCATCTATGGAAGCACTGTTAGGGCTAAATATTGGTGGGAACGACGTGTATTGTTTAGATTTGTCTTTATATGTGGTGTTACGCGTAAGAGTGGAAAATGTATGACTTGGATCTCTGCTCTATAAAACTTATTTTTAAACTATAGAATGTTCATTGAAATAATTAAAGCTTTTACATTCTCTACTCAATGATTACGACACACAAATTACCACTGCTTTTTAGTCAAACGGGTCAAGTAATTATTCGGTGCTTCTTAGTGTTTTTCATTTTATGAATCTTTATATACCTCTATGTCTATATCTTATATCTCCAGTACTACTTTTTTCATATTTCTTACTCTCTTAATAAGATTCCTTTACACCGTCCATTGACTTCTTTCTTGGTCTCTTTTTCGTTTTTCTAATGGTGATCAGGCGCTTAAATCTAGTGTTGTGTTGTATCCCTTCCAAGACGTATACGTAAGTGGAAATATCGTGATAATTGATAAATGTTAATGGATTGATAATAGATGCAACTGAGAGACCCATAGGAAATAGGAAGAGAATGAAAATAAAAGATGTGATGATCTAAAGTACCTGTCAATTTGTCTTTCAACTGTAAAGGTGGGTTACTTGTATATGCCCAGCAAAGGGTAGAGAACACAAATAAGTATATAGTCAGTAGTATCTCTATCTGTGACGACAAAAAATAAAAAATAAGCTTCAGATTTCTCTCAAATTTCCGGTCCAAAGTAAACCATGTCGCTTTGAGGAAATAAAACCAGAAACCAACTACTGTGAAAAACCAAATACTTTTCAAACGCTTCTGAAAAACGCCACACAATTTATTGTTTTAAGAATCAAATTACATTTTGTTAAGTAATTTGAAGGAAGAAATTATCGATCTTATGGCTCATCTAGTACACCTTCACGTACACAGACCTCACATGCTACTAGTTAAGTGATGTGTGTAAAACATGGCCATTTATTTGTGAAGTTTCTCACTGAAAGAGCTTTCATCTAGAGTTGCACACTTTTGTAATATTTTTCCACCTTGGTAACATGAGTGGAAGGTTTTGGCCAATATTGAGGAGATCGTCAGTTAAAATACCTAAAAGCTACATCATCCTCTTAAAACTTGTTTGATAAGGCTGAAGAATATCTGAGGATATTTGGTTGTACCTTCTTAACTAAAAGGAAAATTGTAGCATGACAGAAAGATCAGTTCCGTTTAATTAAGAACGTCAATATCAGAACATCTAATATAGTGTCGGTTAGAATAAATCGAAGCGTGATTTAGACGTTTTCAAAAGACTATAATGATAGAACAATGTTGACGACTTCGGCTGACAACAATGACTACTTTGGCGTTAATGTAGCACGCGATTAAAATGTTTCATGACGGGTCATTTCCCACAATACCTCGGGTGATGTTATTTTTTTCAGCGATATTTTGATGCTACGGGTTTTGTCCGTGTATTCAGCATGCCAATAAAAATTCTGACAGAATATAGATTAGATTACGTGAAGTAATGTTTGGGGGTTATGACACTGGGCTTCCATGGACTGCAGGGCTGCACCAGCGCCGGCAGTTGAGCGTTCGTTTGAATAAAACGACTTCGGTTACAATATCTTTATTTTTCAAATCTCCAAATATCAAATGGTCTTTCTGTCAAATATAGCAAAGCTGAATGATGAACTAAGATACTATAAACCTCTGTAGCAGTTGTAATATAATGTAATGTAACGCAATGCGTAATTTATAAATGCGTGTTTACCTATGTGCATTCTCTAGCGCAACAAGCAACATACGCCAGTACTTCTATGCCACATAATGTGATATTTACTGATATATAACCATGTATACATATGCATATATTCTATCCGTATCCAGCCCTACCTTTTCCTGTAACATTTTAGCATTTGATGCTCTATATGTATCCATGTTCATTATGTAATCCTGTAAATACTATATACTGAAAGTATGTCCTACGTAGATAGGTTAGTCGTGGCAACTCTATGCCTGGGCAGAGACGCTGCAGACCTACGACCCAGGGTCAGTGAGACGAGTAAGCTGCTTGCGTTGGTTATTTGTACGTGTTTGTAACATTACGAGAATGTTAGTTGTACTTTGGTGTCGAGGGAGTGAAGGAAACTCGAGTGAGTTTGGTGGCTTTATTCTGGTTAGCGCTAGTGTCGACGCGGGCATAGCTTGGAGCCCTGCCCTAAACACAAAAGTGACCGCAGAGTGACCTAAGTCGCGCACCGCTTGTGACAGGTACAGAAAAGAACTGGGCTGGACACCAAAACCTGGCATCCTTATATACGCATCCTGCGTACGCAAAAGAAGCAAACGACCCATCCTGACCGAAACATGGCTCGGCAGGGCCTAGGTTGTGCTTTCATGAGGATACAAATGCCTGTAGTACAGGCGTAATATGGACTTAACCTACACAAATGTAATACAAGGCCGAAGGCCAGCTATTTCTACACAACATATATCGCTTGTTTGCGAAAACGTCGTCATAACTCAAAATATTGAATTTTTCAGGAGAGGCATTTTAAAGTTTCAAAACGCTCTCAATATTATAAAAAGCCCTCAAACACCATAGGTGGAACATTTTTTGGAGCATCAAATACGCCTCCAAAGTTTATAGAAGTTGAAACAATCATAATCTTTACTAAGTCTAAAATATTTGTTGGAACAAGTTGGAATATGTAAGGTTATGTCGTTGGGACATTTAGCACTCCCTAGCGGTCAATTTTTGAGCTACAGATATGACACTGTTACCAAAAAAAATCCGTGTTTGAAGATGAATATGTCCGTATAGATAACTCAAAAATTCAGTTTTTTGAGTTTGACGACGTTTTCGCAAACAAGCGATATACTGTATTCCTTGTCCATCCCATTTCTGCAGCGGCGATACTATAAGCCAAAATATCGCGTAGAAGCACATGTGGGGGATTCTATTCACCACATATTAACTTATTTAATAATACCGAATACCACTTAACCTCGACTTTTATTTATTCACACGCGTAATCATGGCGATACACACCATAACTGATGACCGCCCGGATGACCATTTTACGTGATTAAGACTGGGGTGTTTCGCAGTTGTGGTATTTCAGTGATATTCCAGTGACGGTTTCAATACTTCATGTGCCATATCTAACGGATACTATATCGACGACGTATAAAGAAGCTCATTTTCTAAACATCCTTCATCCTCATCCTTGATCCAGACCAACTAGCAGCCTATCCACGGAAACTATACCGCAGAACGACGCCATGACATCAACCATTCAGTCGTTCGTCACGCCATGCGCGACGCAAGTAACAGCCGCAGCAGATGCATCGACGCCCACATCAACAACGTCAACACTCCCGGTAGCATTAACAGTCACCGTCCGACCCCCGCAATTTGACGAAACTTCCCCACCACACTGATTTCTTCTACTGGACTCCTAATTTATTTTGGCGGACATCACCACGTCCTCCACCATAGCAAACTTACCCGCTCGAGTGCTCAGCCAGCTCAGTGATGACGTCGTCAACTCCGCTGACTACGACAGATTAAAACGGGAGGTGACCACCATATTCACTAAGACCCAACCGAACTGTTTGATGCCCTCGTGCAGCGAAACCGTATAATGCACGAGAAACCTACGATGTCACTTCGAGACCTCAGGAAGAATGGATAACAGCTGAACGTGGACGATGAATTCCTTAAACTTCAAGTTTCTGAAAGCAGTTCCCAGTGACATTCGGCCTCTTCCCGTGAAGGAACCCTGGACGAATTACCCCGTGTCGCCGAAATATTGCAGGTTTACGGTTCCGGTAACTGTAGTGCTCTAATGTCAGTGGTTTGTACGAGAGAGGCCAAACGCAGAGTATGGGATCCAATATATTGGATCCCATACTATGCGTTTGGCCTCTCTCCTACAGTGCTGTTGCAGTCGTTGCTGCTTTTACTCAATGTCAGTGGTTAGTGACAGTGTCGTGTTCACCCTCTCATAACAGTGCAGTGTTTCATAGCAGCCTCGGCTTCGGCTTCTACTGACATTCCTATTGGAGTAAGGCTGTTCTGTGAAGATCAACGGCAACATACCTGTAGGTACCACATCTATTATGGTAGTAGAGCTAAGTCATGTAAACGTTGGTGTATGCTTTCTTCCATTTCCAGTAACATTTTGCCTGATTCCCGTCCTAATTCTCGTCCCTCATCCCCTGCTCCTAGGTCTAGTACGTCGGGAAACTAGATGGGCAATCCGTAGAAGTATCCCTTGCAACCGTCGGACTGCCATTTGTAATAAGTGTTTCAATAGGTTGCAAGAGTTATGAATTTCTCATAGGTACTAGTTCTTAAATCTCACTCTTACCCTATAACTCAGAATTATCTCCTTATCTTAGGCCGACAGCGGTTTCCTTACGGATGCTTCAAGAACACGCATACGCACATATGAAGAAGTAGACGTGCAATTTGTAATCCGACGTATTAGACATTCTTTTCCATGATCCTTTGTAGTAGCTGATGTTGTACACTCCATCCCTGGAACAGATATTTTAATTGCTAAATCTTTTGTAAGATCCACCCACCGGATGCACCATTCCTCTTAAGACTTCAGGTATCTATCTTTTCATACGTGGTGCATTATGGGGAAAATTATTCAAGAGCTATTGCTCTTCTTTTAGAATTCCCCGTACTCACCGCACCATTGCAATTAACCAGTGCTTAGCACTTGGAAGGAACTATAACTATCGTATAGATACGGGCGACTCCGCCCCAATTTCATTTAGTGCAAGACCATTGGCAGGTGAGAAGCTCAAGGCTGCTAAGGATGAGTTTAAATTTTTGCTTAATGCTGGAATTATTCGTCGTTCCAATTCACATTTGGTTCTAAAGAAACGACCACATTCTTGGAGATCTTGCGGAGATCACCTAGGTCTAAATAGCGTAACTGTCAATGACAAATATCCTATACTACAATTGCGCTCTCTCACCATGTCACTTAGAGATAAGACTATCTTTTCAAAGATAGACTTACAACGTGCATATATGCAGATTCCTGTCGGTGAATAGGATATACCAAAAACTGTGGTATGCACACCATTTGGACTCTCAATTTCCATATATGCCATATGGTCTTAAAAATGCAGGTTCTACCTTTCAGCGCTTCATAGATACCATTCTTACCAATGTAAATATCACCTTTACTTACCTAGACGACATCTCAGTTGCTAGTGAGACTCTTGAGGAGCATATCACTGATATTCAAATTGTCCTTCCTATTTTGGCCAACTGTAATGTGACCCTTTTCCTCAGTAAATGTAAATTTCTTAAGTCAGAACTTACTTTTGTTGGTTATGTGCTTAGCTCAAAAGGGATTAAGCTGCCTGCTGAGCGTGTTGCAGTTATTTCGGACTTCCCTTTGCAGAAGACTACACCGACTTTGTGCCGTTTCATGGGCATGTTAGATCTCTTTAGATCAATGATTCCTAAATTTTCTACTGTAGCGTATCCCCTTATTGAACTTCTCAGGCAGTAGCAGTCTTCAAAGTGTCTCACTTGGACAGACGCAGCAAAGGACTCCTTCAACAATTGTAAGCAGGCCTTACTGGACTGTCCTACTCTCACATATCCCTCACTCACACCGACAGACTATCAACTCGTGACTGACGGTTCAAACCTAGCCGTTGGTACCCACCTCTATCAGATCATAAACAGCGAACCAACGCCTCTAGGTTTTTACTCAAAGAAACTCTTGGACACACAATGTACTTACTCTTCCTGCGACCGAGAATTGTTAGGGGCTTATCTAGCCGTTTTACATTTCAAGTCACTCATTGATGGCCATATAGTTACCTTATTCCTTGACCACAACCTTTAGTTAGAGCTTTTTCATTCCAAGTCACTTGCTAAAACTGACAGACAACAACAACAACTCATATTTCGGAGTGCATGTCCTAAGCAGAGTGCATTCGCAGCGACAACAATGTTGTATCCAATTGTTTATCACGACCGACATGCGCCGTATCACTGGATGTCTTTGACTTCAATGGTATCGCTTAAGGACAGGAAGGGGACGAAGAGTTGAAAAACACTCAAAGCTAGACTATTCGAGTTCATTTTGCCCTCTAACCTGACCCTCTGGTGTGACAGCTTGACCCTTTCTCCCGTTATCCTTACGGGGTAACGTAATCTCTTCCTTTCATATCCTTCCCCATTCTGGAGTTCAATCCACATTTAAATTGGTAAAACATCGCTATTTCTGGCCTTGCATTGACAAAGATGTAAAGAACTTTGTCAAAAAATGTCTTCCATGTCAACAAGCCAAGACTACTCGCCACACCATATCACCTGTTTTACCTATCTGTACTCCTACCGACCATTTCCAATCAGTCCACATTGATATTGTTGGACCTCTACCACCTGCAACTCTTCATAATTATCCTTACCTTCTTCCATACAAATACTTACTGACTTGCACTGATCGAGCGAGCCAATGGACTGAAGCAATTCCTATCATTGACACTACTGCGACTTCCCTACTCCTACCGACCGTTTCCAGTCAGTCCACATTGATATTGTTGGACCACTACTACCAGCAACCCTTCCTAATTATCCTTCCCTTCTTCCATACAAACATTTACTGACTTACATTGACAGATCGACCCGACGCGATGGTCTGAAGCAATCCCTCTCACTGCCACAGCTGCGACTTCCTTATCGACTGTTTTCATTTCACGTCATCACAGTTCCCAATTGGAGATCAAACTTTTCCCTAGACTTTTGTCAATCATTGGTTTCCATCATCTGCAAACTACCAGTTATCACCCTCAAGGTAACGGCATGATCGAACATTATCTCTGAAACCTGCTATCGCACTAGACAGGAAAACTAGTTCTATTCTATATCCATGGCTCTACTTGGCCACCATTTAACACCTCGTGTAACTAATTTTCCCCCATTTACCGCGGTTACTGGCGCCCATATGTTGTGTCCCTGAGTTGCAATCACCATCATCACATCGGGTAACGCAACCATCCTCCACCTTGTCAAAGAAGTGCAATAAATCCATTTCCATGACATCGCATCGGGTGACTGTCGCATATTACCTAAACCATACGTCCCTCCTGCTCTCCACACATGCTCTCAAGTTCGGATGCGAGTAGACAAAGTCCACAGGAGTTTGAAAGCCCTGTATTCTGGTCCTTATGACGCCCTCCACCGTGAACCTAAGTACTTTATTCTTCGACTTCCCCAAGGTGATACGTCCGTCTCGAGTGACTGATTCAAACCGGCGTATCTCCCCATCACTCGACCAGCTCATACGCGCACAAATGACGTAATGAAACTGACACTACAAGTACAAATAACGTCACTGATGCTCAGAGATTCACACCTGACGTCTCAACCCCTGCCTTTGAATCCCCTCCCACCACGTCCTCTCCAACCTTTTCACCTCTCCACCAACCCTTCCTGCAATACCACGTGTAATACGATCGGAAAGAACGATCCACTTCAGAGATCATTCTGATTATTATTATTATCTTATTATTATTGTCATTATTATTATTATTATTATTATTATTATTATTATTATTATTATTATTATTATCATTATTATTATCATTATTATTACTATTATTGCTATTGTTATTATCATTGTTACTATTTTTATTATTATTGTTATTATTATTATTGTTATTATCATTATCATTATTATTGTCGTTATTACTATCATTATCATTATTGTTATTATCATTTTGTTATCATTATTATTATTATTATTATCATTATTATTATTATTATTATTATTATTATTATTATTATTATTATTATTATTATTATTATTACTTAGGTCAGCTCTTAAGACAGTCACTGTTAATATTTTCATATGTATTTTTTATATCTTGTAATATGTTTGTCCTCCTTTTCTCCCTACAACTAGTCTCTGCTCTTGTGAGGGGAGTCAATGTAAGAGGGTGTTTAACGGTCTAACGGTTCGTCGAACGCGGTTCGACAGACACGTGTGAACGTGTGAAAGGGGTATTTGGTTGTAATACGAATATGATGTATCGTAATGTGTAATTTATAACTGAGTATTTACCTACGCGCATTCTCTAGCTCAGCAAGCAACATACGCCAATACGTCTGTCACAACATATATGTAACTATATAAACCTAAGCATATATTCTATCCGTATCCAGCCCTTCTTATAACATCTTAGCATATAGACGCTCTATATGTATCCATGTTCATAATGGGATCTATATATACTATATAAGTATGTCCTACGTAGAAAGGTTTGACAAGGTAGCTCTGCATGCCTGAGCAAAGACGACCTAGGGCCAGTGAAACGAGTAAGCTGCGTGTGTTGGTTGCTTGTACGTGTTAACTTTCTTAATAATACCATTTAATCTCGACTTTTATTTACTCTATCCACACGCGAAATCATGGTGACCCACACCATAATTTTATAGATGTTAACCATACTGTTAAAATATTATTTGAGAATTTCTGTGAGGTCATATTTCAGTTATGCAAATGGAGGTTGGAGGTAGGATGTGGGAGTATGATAACACCGTCATACAGTGAAAGGAAAGTCAGGAAAGGGATCGATGAGAAACAAATCTATTCTTGTGAATAGGGCATTCCAGAATGCAGGTCATAGCTCCAAAGTGTAGTAAACCATAGAAAAAGTGTACACAAAGCACCATAAATAAACGATTAAAAAATCTCATTAGGCGACAGAAGCTCCCATTTTCTTTTAGTCAACGTCAAGACCAAAATTTATCGTTGCATTTGTCAATATTGCAATCGATCAATACGAACAAGATGTAGCCAAGTGAATGTAAACAATTCGTCTTACACTAAATAGCCGGACAAGTTGATTCGCTAACCATTTATATCGCTAATTGCTCTGACAATACAGTGCAATCTTGTTAACCAAGAATTTGTCGTAATTGAGAACATGATACTCAGTATTAGAGAGGACACCTTTGCCGGTTGAACTTAAAATTCTCAGCATAAATTCGTTCGCCAAAGGCAGGTCCTGGTGCAGTGTGCGCAAATGTAGTTTTGTAAATTTATTCTAGATACTGCCAAATGGATTTTATTCTGACGATAGAAAAACTCATGATTTTTTTTAATTAATCCGTTCGTGTATGTGTATTTGTATAACAGTACTTATGGATAATCGTTGACCAATTACATGTGATGCAACATCGATTTCGATTCCATTTTCTAATTAATCATCTGACTGACTCACTCCCAGTTCTCAATTAAAGCATAATTTTTCCACTGAAACATTTCTGAATGGAGCCCCTGGAAATGAATGTTTCATTTATTTTTATTTATTTTTCGTTAATGTTGAGTTGGAAATGTGGAGTAGTCCATTCTTTCTTCATAGACAGAGGAATATGCTTTACTGACAACCTCTTTCAGACAAACCCCCTTGATACCAGTAACGTGCACAGACATTGCAAGGGGAAGGTGCTTTGGGCAGGAAGTTGGGCACTTCACTCTTTTGTACTATTCGCATTTGGCAACTAGCCGGTAGTGTGCAACACCATTTTCCACATTATAATTTCTGAATGGTAAGAAAATGGAAAAAGCCTGTGAGAAATCCTTTTTCATTCATTTTTATATATTTTTGTGATGAAGGGCACTTTTGACGCACCCCCAGCAACCCCCTTTTGCACGGGCCTGCGTGACATTGACCATTCCCCGCCATCATTAAAACATCTGGACCACATTAAGAGCACCTAAACCAACCCAATTGTTTCACACTATTAAACACTTACCAACATCTCCAACACATTAACAATTTGATCACTGCTCACTTCATTCTCTGACGGTAAACCTGATAGGGAAGAAAACAGAATGACGAAATATTTTCTGTATGACACTACAGTACAATTAAATTATATAACCAGTGAAGCTCGCATGCCAAATGGGTAAGGGCGTCGTTACTGGCAGCGAAGGTCGAGGGGTGGTGGTTCGAACTCTGCCACCGGCGACCTTGAACCAAGGGCATGGTTCACTACATTCTACGCTACAAAGTCCTCTGTAAGGGGCACTGTCCTAGCCTCCCGGTGGGAGGGAATTTGTAACATTGTACCATATTACCATAATTTATACATACATACATTTACCAAAGGTTTTTTCCCCCTTACACCCGGGGGGTAGCCAAAAAGAAAAAGGCATAGAAAAAACTCCCACCCATTTCATTCCCCATATATTCCACTCTCCCTCCTATCTTGGCACCTCCTGGATGACGGGTCATCCCTGCATCCTGTCCACTGCCCTGGGTCAGAAGCAGTGTCGCAAGACACAGCACATCCACAGCAAGGCCGCTTCATAAATTCGGCGACCCCCCCACTTTTTCATGAATGCCATGGATGTAATCAGGCATTTCCAGCTTGTATAGCTGATTCCTCCATATTTTGGTGTAGTTTGGTCTGATTGCTAGTGAAATAGTGTTTTACATATTTGACTAGACAAATAAGTTTTGAACTATAACGCTCCATCACCCTCACATACAATAAATGATATAATAGGTCTACCATGATGTGTCACAGCCTCTCAAATCTGGTAACAAATAAGTTATGGTTATCCCTAATTTCAGAAACCTTTCCCCATAAACACTGCAACAACTAATTTACTATTGTATACTTTATAAACTGTTTTAAGCATCTTCAATTTTATTATCATACTAACATGTAACAAAAATTAATAAATATATATATTTCTTTTTTCCTTAAAGGGAGAGCAACTCCCCATAAGCTTTGCTTCTCGCTCTCCCTTTTCAACAACTAATTTTGTAAAAATTTTGTATATATGTATGTCTAAATTGTATTTTATATTGTTGAATAAACCTTAACTAACTAACTAAATTTTTCTTTTCAGGGAGATCTCATGCCTCTGTGTGACCTGGCTAAGTCTATACCTCTGCACACATTCCTTCAGGGCTTGGGGCTAACTGTGCTCTAATTGTGAAATAGTTTTCTTGAATGGCATACTACTCTTATTTTTCACACATTTTCTTCATAGCCTGGGTACACCCTATAATTTACCACCATACAGTGCAGAGACCAAATACCAACCTCTCAGGGCTGTACCTCAATAGAGGAATAAGGATGTTGTTAGGTTTCAAGGGCAGGTGGCAAGGAGATAATGCTCTCATATATTTGTCTCACAAAACCACCACTCACAGAATTACTCACTAAAAGGTTACTTACATTACAACAGTTTACACAGGAATTTAAGTTAAAAGTCCTCTTCAACATTTCACATTTTTTAATCAACCATAAAATTTCCATAAACATATAATAGATGTTGAGTTAAATTAATGCCTGAATGACAATTCCAACAAGCAAATTCTTTGGGTGAATTGTGGCACATGACTGTGTTGTCTATCATGGAGAAGTGTTTCCATTCTCTGCTGGTTAAATGTAACATACAAAACATAACGCAAAGCTCAACAGTAATCCATAAGACCACATAGAGCCATGCAATAAACTGTGTCAACAAGGGTAGAGGAGCAGGAGTGTTGTGTGCTTCAGAGGAGTATTAGCATCCAGTAGGGGTCTCTCCAGGGGAGTTTGTACCCGTACTTTCATAAGTGTTCCTCCAGAACACACATCAACTGCTACTCTCATTCTTGGTAAGCTTAATAAATACGTATTCACCAGCATTCTTCCTAGGACTTTTAACAAATCCATTTATCCAATGACTGACATCTTAATTCCCTAATAAGGACCTGTGGTCTCTAAAATTCTGGACCTGCAGTTTGAATACAATGAAATCTGTTATATTGCACATACTTGTACATACATTTCATGACAAGATACAAAGACAAAGAATGCAATCAGGCACAAGCAGATACACATATCCAAACAATGAACATCATCCAACATTTCCCTCTCCGGTCTCTGAAAGGCATCATTACACTGTTGGAAAGAGCCGAAATAAATATACATCCACATCCCACTACAGAGATATAATAGACATTTGGCATCCTCTGGAGCAAGAGGTAACACATAAAAATCAAGCACACCTAATAAAAAATTATAGGAAACTGTTACACTACCTTATTTCTAACCTGCAAAGATAAACGAGACTAGCAAAAAGAATGTCTAAAGTAAAAATACAATTGTTATCTATGCAAGCAGCCGTTTCACTACCCACTTAAAGTAATAAAAACAAATATTCTAATCACACTTCTTCCATCCATTCTCAGAGCTGAATAAAATGAGTATCACAAATAATAGGACATTTAGGATATGCTAATTCTATGCCATTAACATTAGACATCTGAAACTCTATGAAAAATATAGGATACAAGAAATTATATGAAATACATTCATATATATGAGCTGCATGGGGACATTAGGCAATGAGGTTTCATTAAATAGTGAATGACAAGGTTTTTGGGTTCCTTATATATAGGCACATGGGGTAGGTAACCTTTAACAATACAATAAAAGGTGGGGAGCTCATACTAAGTAATGATTTACTGTGGCATAAGCCATCCCCTTCACCATGTGTAGTTGGATAGCAACAGTGAGTAGCAGCCACTAACAACTGTAGGGGATTGAAATGAAGACCTCATACCACCTACTCCTATCTTGGCCTGCGACTGCCACCGTCTTCAAGTAAAGAGGTGCTGAAGAACAACTCAAATAATACTATCATACATACATACACCAAAGGCTTTTTCTCCCTTACAAGGGAGGTAGCCAAAGTCAAAGGCATAAATCCATTCCCATTCATTTCATCCCAACATACTCCACTCCCATTCACCACCTCTCCATCCTTCTTTTCTTGGCTCCTCCTGGATGACGGGTCATCCTTGCATCTCGCCCACTGCCCTGGGTCAGAAGCATTGCAGCAAGACACAGCACATCCACAGCAATAATATCAATAATAATATAAATTTTGCTTAATCCAATTCAACAACAACACACCAGACTGGTGAACCAAACTGCTTTAACACAATTAAAATGATTAGACCAAGGAGTGTAGAAATCTATTCCATAAACTTTTGGTGAGCACTCATTTCCACATAAGCACTATGTGCAGTATTTAAAGCACTCACATAAAATACATCAAATTCCTTCTTTATACATACTGTATATATACCAAGGGCTCTTTCCCCCTTACCAGGGAGGTAGCCAAAGTCAAATGGCATAATTCCACTCCCATCCACCACTCCTCCCTCCCTCTCATCTTGGCCCCTCATGGATTACTGGTCATCCCTGCATCTTGCCCATCAACCTGGGTCAGAAACAATGCAGCAAGACACAGCACATCCACAGTAAGGCCACTTCATTTAATCGGCGACTCCCCCCTCCGTCCCCTCATGCAGAAACATTGAAGACTTCATAATGTAAAATATATATAACAAATATATAAGTAAACTAATACTTAAGACTGTTCTGCAATAGGTAAGACTGACAACATAAACTATCTCCCCTGAATACTTGTCTTTCCTCTGCAAAGGCTAAAATATTTTGAACTAAAGTAACTGCTGCCAATCTACCCACCCCAAATGCCTTTGTCTACACATTTTCTGAAAAATGACTTATTGATAACATGACTTGGGTTACATAGATGAAATATGAGGTGACTCAGGGCAATTGAATTTGAAGGTAATACTCAATAGCTACATGGGAAAAACAATGTTTGAAAGACCTGCTAAAGGAATTGCATTTGTACATATAAACAACAAAACTGCTCCCTCAAATACAAACTGTTCAAGGCTTCATTTCCCCCCTTCTTTCTGTTTCTTTTACTCCTGAGACGGCACCACTACCTTCTCCAGTGCCTGTAGCAGCTCTGTCTTGTTACACATATCCCCAAACTCTGCCTCATGGTGCTCATAAAGAATACCTTGATCCTCAGGACCAATAAGATATACACCTGAAGGGAGATAAAAGAAAACTACATTAGTCTTTTATACACCAAAGATGCCTTACTAGAGATTGTGCTACACACACTGGCATGCCTAACATTTCACAGCTTTGTGGATGAAATTTTACTTTTATTATTGTAATGTAGTAATGTACTGTAGCTGAGTGTTATGGTTATTCTGAATAGTATGTAAATGTCAAAAAATTAATTCTATTTATTATAGGGTCACTGTTGCCTATTCATAATTAATACAGTGGTTATATACACATTTGTATACATAAAAAATACTACTAATTATAATAATAACATTACTAACAAATAAATCAATAAATTAATTATTAAATGAATAATTAAGACCTACCTCCTAGCAGACTGCCATCTCCTTCAAAGTTGCCTGTAATATTTTTGCTAGAAGCACGAGCAATATTATTCCATACGCTGAGCCTCAGCATGCCCATGACGAGCGTTCGCCGCTCCTTGGGACCATAAAAACGCTTCTCTGTGTCCAGCAGCACTTCACCTTTGAAGAACTTGCTGAACTGCTCGAAGCCAATGTCCTCATGAAGGACAGCATAGAGGGACACGCCCTTAGCCTCAAATTGTGGCATGAGGTCTTGAAGGGACAATGCCTCCTGAAGAAGGAAATGAAATGTATAAGACTCACAGGACTTACAGTCATAATGGAATATAATTATATCTATTATCATTCTGCCACTGCCTCTGACCCAGGGCAGTGGACAAGATGCAGGGATGACCCGTCATCCAGGAGGTGCTAGGATGAGAGGGAGGGTGGAGGGGAGTGGAGTGTATTAGGGATGGAGTGGGTGGGAATGGTTTTTATGCCTTTTTCTTTTTTGGCTACCTCCCTTGTAAAGGGGAAAATAGCCTTTGGTATATGTATGTATGTATCATTCAGCAATATGAGGTAGTGATGGTAAGGACAAAAACATACCCATCCTGTGAAGTGATATCACCACATGAGGAAAACACACTCCTTCATACATTTCTAATTATCACCACTATCCCCCCACTCCTAAAAAATGAGAGTTGGAGCAGCAAAACAGTAGGGAGAAATCTTCCTATCTACCATATATACCAAGGGCTTCTTCTCCCTAATAAGGGATGTAGCCAAGTCAAAGGCATGCACCCACTCCCACTCAACACCTTTGTTTCTCTCTTATCTTAGCTCCTCATGGATGACTGGTCACCCCCGTCTTCTGCCCACTGTCCAGGTCAAGAAGTCATTTAATGGCCCAAATCTTATGGTTCTGGTTGGCAATCTCCTCCCAGACCCTCTTATGCTATAACTTCTTGTAGGATAGGTTTACAGAGGGCAGGATACCTAGTCCCATCATTCTGTCCTACTCTAGTTGCCTTTTATGACCCACATGGGAAAATCTTTTTACATATATGCATATACTAATGGCTTTTCTCTCCTTACAAGAGAGGTAGCCACTGTCAAAGGCATAAATCCACTCCCACCCATTTCATCTCCACATACTCCACTCCCATTCACCACTCCTCCCTCCCTGGAAGATGGGTCATCCCTGCATCTTGCCCGCTGCCCTGGGTCAGAAGCAATGCAGCATGACACAGCACATCCACAGCAATGCAGCTTCATCTAATTGGCAACCCCCCCCTCTCGGTCCCCTCATGCAGAAAAAGAGAAGACAGGGAGGAATCCCTTTGGGCTGCATCAAAATATTATTCACACATCATCCCTCACCCTTCCCATCCCCTTCCACTCCCATGCATCACAGCATCATCCATACACAACCATTCTCCACTCACCCCTATCTTCTGTCTTCTCCCTTCCTTCCTCAACAGACATTCCCCTCTTTCCCAATTCCCCTTTTAACCCATCCATCCATTTCATCCTTGGTTGCTCCCTCATGTTCACTCCCTCCACCTCTGCCTTCAACATCTCTTTTACTAATCTTTCTTCACTCATTCTTTCCATGTGTCCAAACCATCCCAATACTCTTTCAACCCTACCTCCCAACTCCCTTTCCACCCCACTCTCTTCCTCACCTCCTCATTTCTCACTCTATCCAGCCTAGTAACCCTATCATACTTCTCAGGCATTTCATCTCAAACACATTTAAAATCTTCCTCTCTTATGTTCCATGTTTCTGCCATATACAGTGTTGTTGGCACAATCACTCCTTCATAAAATCTCCTCTAAGCATCCATTCCCAAATATCTATTTCTCACTACATTTGTTAGTCCCCCACACCATTTACTTGATTCTCTCAATCTACATTCTACCTCCACCTCCACTTCTCCCTTTCCTGCCACATTCACACCCAAGTATTTAAAGCTATCCACTTCCTCCACTCACTCTCCCTCAATACTCACTTCCAGCCTGCTGCCATCCTCTTTCCTTGTATATCTCATTACCTTACTTTTACTGACATTTATCTTCAATTTCCTTCTTTTGCACACCTTCCCAAACTCCATCACTAACTTCCTTATTCCCTCCTCTGATCCTGCTACAAGTACAGTGTCATCAGCAAACAACAACTGGCTTATCACCCATTTTACTCCATTTTCTTTAACCATCTCCAATCCCCTGCCCATTACCCTAGTGTTTACCTCTCACACCATGCCATCCATGTATAAATTGAACAGCCAAGGCGACATAACACATCTCTGGCAAAGTCCCACCATTATCTCAAACCACTCACTCTCTCCATTTCTAATTCTAACACAGGCTCTACTATTCTCATAAAAACTCTTGACTGCTCTTAACAGCTTTCCTCCTATCCCATATATCTCCAATACCTCCCTCAGTGCCTTCCTGTCTACCCTGTCATAAGTCTTTTCCAAATCTATAAAGACCCAAAAAACATCCTTACCTTTTCCTAAAGCTTCCTCACATATCTGCCTTATCACAAAAATCTGATCCACACAATCCCTACCTGTCCTAAACCCACATAATTCCTCACCAATTACTTCCTCTTTTCCTTTCCTAATCCTCTCAATGAAAACTTTCCTATAAGCCTTCCCAACTACATTTAACAAACTGATCCCTCTGAAACTACTGCACTCACACTTGTCCCCTTTTCCCTTGTAAAATGGAATTGTACAGGCACTCCTCCAGTCCTCTAGCACTCTACCCTCTTTTAGACAAACTTTAAACAACCTCACCAGCCAGTCCACCACCACTATACTTCCCTTTTTTTAAGACACTGCATGATATTCATTCAACCCAGGTGCCTTACCTGCTCTGATTATTTTAATAACTGCTTTCACCTCATCTTTCCTTATTTCTTCTCCATTTTCCTCATTCATAATTGTCATTTTCTTTGCACTTCCCACTGCAACTACCTTTCCCTCCCTATCCTCCTTTACATTTAGCAACTCAGTAATATACTTTGCCCATCTTCCTCTTACTGCTGTCTCTTCTACTATCACTTCTCCATCTCTACCTTTTACCTTTTCTTCTCTACTTGATTCACCTCTTCCTCTATTAATTTCTTTCCAAAACATTTTTATTACTTTCAAAATTTTCTGTCATACTCTTACCCCATTTCACATCTGCTCTTCTCTTTGCCTCCTTTATCTTATGCTTTACTTTTCTTCTCTTTTCTTTGTACCTCTCATATGATTCTCTCATCCTATTTTGTAACCAATCTGTGAATGCTCGTTTCTTCTATTCTACAACCTATTTTGCTTCATCATCCCACCACCCACTACCTTTCCTCCTGAAAATGTCCACCTTGTGACTCCCTCCTTGAACCATCCCCATTCCTCCTCCACTCCTAGTTCTACTCCATCCATCACTCCCTCTCACTCTTCTCTCAGCTTCTTCCTGTACTCCTCATTTTCTTTCTACTGTACCATAAATGTAAGCTAATGCTTGAAATGGGCTACTTACCTCCCTGCACAAAGATCATCCTGGCCTCCTCACTGCCATGACCACAGCACCATTCTTCGACCACAACTGCTTAGCTACTGCCGTAGATCCATCGAAACGCTTTAGTGGGCTGCCTGACAGGTATGCTGAAAGGAAAATAAAGCAGTTAATGAATGAAAAGTGTTAAAGACAAGTATAGAATAATGACAATAACTAATCAAAACATAACATTCTGTAAACAATTTCAAGGTGAATTAAATGTTTTTGTCAACACAAAATACAGCTTTTCACTTTCTAGATTTTATTAAATTTATTGATACATCATGCCATGACTATTTCTTCTCTTGTTCTCACAATTATAATGAACAATGAAATTGAAAAGAAGAGATTGAAAGCCATGGTACCCTAAATCCTACAATATAATCCTACATAAATATACCAGTAACAATATACAATGCCAAACCATAAACACAAGTGTAGATGTCAATAAGTTAAGTACTTATGCAAATAATCTTCTACCATTACTAACTCAAAATGTCACTGATGATATAAAATACCTTCAACTAAAATGGATCATTTGAGTCAGTCTAAACTATACAAGCCCAGATTCCAGAACTGTCTATACTATTTTGGTCATCCTAACAAATTATGGGAAAGGTGGAAGGGAAAATACTGGTACCAGCCACTGACCTCTCCGCAAGGAGGGAACGTGGACCTAGCTCACTATAAACACCGCCAACTTCGACCCAGAGTAACACTCCTCTGAAGAAGCTATTGTAAGCGAAATCGGTCAGGAATAAACTCGATATTCAGATAAAGACCCGTGTTTCCCCCTCCACCTTTCCCATAATTTGTCCCAATGTCTCTACATCCTAACAAAGTAGTACTTGGCAACCCGTCCTCAATGACAGTTGCCAAACATCACTATTTGATGAAGTCTGATGACGGAGCCATTCTGAGAGTTGCAGTGTCACTTGGGTAGTTGACTGTACTAACGAGGGTTGGGGGAGTGGGGAGGTTCTTAGTTGGTGGATTGCCTAAAAACATAAATAATACAAAAACCGACGTACCAAATCAAACTTAATAACAAACCCAAAAATATCAAGAACTACTTTTTTGTTTTACAAAATTTACGCATTTTACCTGCACAATAACCCCTCCCCCAGTTCCTTATTTTATGAATAATACACTACAGAGTATGTCAACCCTATACCTACCATAATTAACCTTTTCTATAGGAAGGATCCAGTGGGCTGGTAGGTTGCAGTAGGCCAGGAAGCTTGTTAATGCGCCCCCTACCAACCACGGCCAATTTGACATCAAAGATGACGCCAAATTCATGGTCTGGCTCCTGCAAAAAAAAAAATAGTTATTAACAAAAAATCTACGAATGTGTAAGTGTGTGTATGATTCACCATGGTCTTGGATAACGTGTTGGACTCGTGATCGACAGCTATTACCCTCTGGATGAGACCTCAGAGCTCATAATTATATGACCGATCGCTGTGACTACACGCACACATACACCCAACCCCCCCAAACGAGGGTTGGAGTAACGACTAGCAGCACTCCGCCGCCGAGTGGTGTGTGTGTGTGTGTGTGTGTGTATTTACCTAGTTGTACTTTACAGGAAGAGAGCTATGCTCGTAGTGACCCGCTTTTGTATCTTTCATCATCCAGTTTGATCTTAAATTCTTGTATAGTTTTTGCACTCACTACTTCCTCATTCAGTTTGTTCCAGATATATATCACTCTGTGTGGGAAGCTATTCTTTTTCAGATCTCCTCTATAACTGTGTGTGTGTGTGTGTGTGTGTGTGTGTGTGTGTGTGTGTGCGCGCGCGCTGCGATATAGAGGATATGAGGTATGCCCATAGGTCCTGTTTGTCTTCATCTATTCTAAACTGTGTGTAGAAAAATACTATTTATATATACGAAATACCACATATATTACGAACCGCAATATGCAATATAATGTTTGGTTTTATCATCAAATCAAAATTATATTAAAACAGCAGGGTAGTAATGGGTTTGAATTTGACAAATTTAGGTTTAACCCATTCAACTCTGATGACAAGATGTCTTGTCATTTGGTCAAATAAAACAAAAAATCATAAAACACCAAAATGTTTGATCAAACACCAGAAAAATATGACGTCAATCCTCGCTTCGCTCGCAGCGAAGCGAGGACTGTCGTCATATTTTTCTGGTGTTTGATCAAACATTTTGGTGTTTTATGATTTTTTGTTTTATTTGACCAAATGACAAGACATCTTGTCATCGGAGTTGAATGGGTTAAGAAGGAAATAGACAATAACTGGTACCAGTGGTTAATGAATGGAATAGACTTTGTAAATGAAACAATGATTTGTTTTAGAAACTTAGGTGACTTTTTAGATAGGGATGACAGTAACGGACATGGAACTGCCTAGTGTAGGCCTTATAGACTCGTATCTCCTCCGCTCATATGTTTTTATATCATCATCGTGATATTGATGTGGCAACGTTGCCATTGACCAAACGGTCTTCTGATGAAATTATACTTTTCTCAGCGGAGTTTCTCTTGAAAATGAAATTAAATAAAATAAAGAAATAAAATAGAATAAACGGAATAAAATGAAATGATAAAAATAATTAAATGACTTGTCAGTAGCCAGTACGAATTTACAGACAAAAATAATGACAACAATAAACTCGGAATTCTTGCTATGAAATTAGATATAAAACAAAAACAAAGAAGTGGCACAGAGAACATTTTCTTATACTTTTTTTATGTTTGCCTTGGTACAGGCCAACAAGTCTCCTGGTTCAATTCACTGCATTTCTTACACTTAAACACAGATTATAAAAATATATTCATGTGAAACTAGTGGACAAGCGTGTAAAAATAAATGAATAAATAAAAGTATCCATACAAATTCAATTATTAGTTCGAAAATGTGGAGTTGGAGAAAGGGTCGAAAGACGTGGAGAAAAGGAAGAAGGAAGAGAGGAAGACGAAGAAAAATAAAAAGATGAAAAGAAAAAGAAAAATTAAATAAACGAAAGAAATACAAACAGCAAGGAATCAAATTAGTTTCGATTCATATTTCATTCACTTGACACTAAAACCATCAATTTCTCATCATCAACCATCAACCATCAATCAACCACTTCTATTTTTTTTTCCAAAGTAATATTTGAGTTCAACATTTTGCATTCTATGAAATATATATATATTTTTAAGCTCTCCAAGGCAACAGGAATATTCGGTGTCTAGAATAACGAAAATGAGTTATCTTCCTTCATTTCATTTCTCAATTATTTTCTGTAAATACATGCATATTTTTCTGCACCATCATCTTTCTTTCCATTATCCATAATTTTCTTTAACCAATACAATTCATAAATCTGGCAATTTTCTTGAACTTGGCATTAAAAATTATGAAACACAAGATCTTTCCAATCCAATTAAAAAATAGTGTTATCCATTGACGACGACTGGCACTGTTAGGGAACGTCCAAACATGAACAAAATTGATCACATAACCAGAACTAATACACAACACCTCCGTGATCCACGACTAAAATTCATAAGTGATATACTTCCCAATATCCTTGTACTTACAATTCTCTCTTCTCTTAGCTCACACCTTGTCGCTACCACTGCTGTTGAACGACTGAGGGTATGAGTTGGCGGGTCTGTTTATAAAAGCGGCAAGCGGTGAGCCGTCCGCAGCCTCACGCCGCGTCGACGTCATGTCGTGAATTCCCGCCAAATTCCTGTGAACCCAAAGTGTCTACGTGCGTGACGTCACATGCGTGGTGATGCTAACTTCAACGTTTTCACACGAATAAATCTTCTACGGGGAAAACAACTCGAGTTTCGAATAAATACAAATTCTATTTGAATGAACAGACGGCCACGCATGCCTAGGATCGTGCTCACATCCGTTACAAAAATAGATGACCTGAATTTATTTGGATTTAATGGCCAAAATATAGAAAGTGATAAAATAATTATTTAAGCCCCTTCGCTTGACTGCAACCAGGAAATTTTATTCACAATACTTACATACATACATACATACATACATAAATACATACACTCATACGTACATACACACACAAGACATCTCCACAGCTGGATATGGATTACCCTCACCGCTTCATCAATACCCTTCAATCACTCCCTTGCTCGACAGACATTCATCTTATATACAATGCTCCCTTCACCCCTTCCACCCACGTGGTGAGTGATGAGTGGGTGTACAGTGGGTGTGTTTTGACCAGGCCACCCCTATATAAGGGGGGAAATACCTCGTATATCTGTTTATATAGTCTAAAGAGAAAATATTCTTAGGAATAATTAT
>NC_134816.1:32203766-32218766 GCF_046742065.1 Oratosquilla oratoria | reverse complement strand
ACCCCACCCTACCCAGGTGTCCATGTCCTCCTGTTCATTTCCTTGAAGAACAGAAATGAGGAACATTTGTTGATACGAAGAACATTGGTCAGTCTTCCAGTGTGAAGTGAGTGTAAGAAAAATGGTGTAATAACATGCTTTTCCTCTTCTCTTTTTTTCATCCGACCTCTTTATCGACTAAAAGGTCACCAATCTGCATTGTTTATCACTTCATCTCATTGCAACACTGCAAGCCATTAACAGACCTTACAGCTGCCCTAACTACACGTTAGACCTTCATACTCCTCTTCACTCTATCACACTACAATCTACATTCTCCTCACGAGAGACCAAAACCCTTCCTAAACTAAAACCCAATCGCTGACCGGTTTGCTTGGGTGAAAAGTGTTTAAGTGAGATAAACTTCTGAACTTGAGAAGCGAGGTCTTGCAGGCCCCAGAGGCACCGACGCGGACCCGAGTTCCATTTACATGCTGATGAAACTGAGCAAAAAGACTCGCCCCATGTCCGCTATTGGCTCCTCTGCGCCTTACTTGCCCCGGACACACCCGAAGCCCACCCTTGAACTGAGAACGACGACGCAGACTCCATGGCGGCTACTGCACAACACTTAAGAAATACCAACACAGTTCAGACAATATACCAAATGCCATAGGTCCATTCTACTAGGTTAACAAACAATCACGCACGTATTTACGGACTGTTGTGTGGTGGGGAAAATGGTAAACACAAGGAAAAATTGGTAAGTGGATGGGTGGAGAATGAAGTCATAAGAGCCTGTGGTCGGGATGTCGAACAAGAGAAAACGTGAGAGACAAAGAAAGCTGATGGATTGATGAGATGCACTCTTCGCATGGTTTAATCAAGGAGCGAAATAGAAGCGTGAAATGGCAATGACAGAGACCCGGGTTCTACTTTCCCATGTTTAGGCCAGACATAAACACAACATATTTAGGGTGGAGGAACGCAAGAGGCCAAGAAGAGGGTCGGTCTCTCCACAATATAATGACATCGAGGACTCCTCAATAAAAAAATTACAACAATAACAACAACACCTTCTCCTATCGCAACCCGCTAACACGGCTCAGCTCTCGTTGCAACGATGGACCAATTGAGTGGATACGCTCGATGACCTACTGGTCCATAAATGGGATCCTTCATGGGCGGGTTTTAGCACTAGTTCTTCATCTTGAAGTACAAGGAAGTACCTACAGGTGAGAGGGTTGGACCCAGGAAGAAATTTGCGAAAATACTCTAACAATAAAAGGATTATTAGTAATAATACAATATGCAGAAACACATTTTTGGCTCGTCTTTTCTTTATACGAATACACATACACACACACACACACAATATATATATATATATATATATATATATATATACATATATACATGCACACACTAAACTCACCATCCCATTCACACGAAGTGGGAAGTGAGAAACCCCTGGTAGAGCTAGCCCTGTTGTTTACGGAACGCCATAGAGTTTTTTAGGCCGAAGTTGAGTCGCCTCCCCACCTGGCCAGGCGATGTGTTAAGGCAGGGGCTGACCCCCATGGAAAATGTAGAGTCAAGGACAAAATACTAAGGTCGGATGTGGTGGTAAAAAGGCTAAGGGCCACTAATAATAAAGGATATGAAGATTAATTCTTGTGTGTGGGAGTGAAATCCATTCTATGTAAACTAAGATGGCGTCAGCGAGGGATGAACGATTCAGAGTGCGCGCTGGGACCTAATTCTAGATTTGAAGATCGTTATCGCTGTTTAGTTTTTAAATAAAGATGTTTATCATTATTTACGGACATAAATCTTCCCTTGGCGTACACTTGCCGTTTATTTATTTTTATCTATTTTGTCTATTTATTTGTTTATTTTATTCATTCCATTCATTTTTTATCTTTTACGTGTTATCCCTTTACAAGTAAAGAAATTGATCATACTTTTTTAGGACAATAACAGAAGGTTCAGGAAGGAACAAGGCAATTGGTTTACCATGAATGGTTAACCCATTAAACTCCGATGACAAGATGTCTTGTCATTTGGTCAAATAAAACAAAAAATCATAAAACACCAAAATGTTTGATCAAACACCAGAAAAATATGACGTCGGTCCTCGCTTCGCTCGCAAAGCGAGGACTGACGTCATACTTTTCTGGTCTTTGATCAAACATTTTGGTGTTTTATGATTTTTTGTTTTATTTGACCAAATGACAAGGAATCTTGTCATCGGAGTTTAATGGGTTAACGAATGGAATAGACTTAGTAACCGTAGTAAGTGATTAAACTATCGGTTGTTTTTAAGAGAAGTTAAGATAACTTTATGGATAAGAATGAAAGGCGGTAAGGAAATGCCTAGTGTAGGCCTTATGGTCTCTTGCAGCCTACTCCAATTTTTTAGTTCTAAATAAAAAATAATAATGATAAAAGTCAACAAGATGTCATCGCGCTCAGAGCACACAAAAAAAACTCGGCTATATTTTACTCCTCCAACCAAGCATGAAATATCTAAACAATTGTCTCATACCTTAACAACTTCTCAAAAGTAGCCGTGTGTGTGCGTCACAATGGTACTGGATCACGTGTTGGACTCGTGATCGACAGCCATTACCCTCCCGGATGAGATCTTAGAGTTCATATAATGCTGTGACCTTACACACACACACACACACACACACACATACACACAACTCCTTGCCCACGAGAGTTGGAGTGCCGGCCAGCAATGAAGCGATGCTGAAAATATTTCAGCCCTGGGCGGGAATCGAATTAGGATCGCTGGGTTAGAGTCAAGAACGGTACCACTGCGCCGTCGAGCCGTGTGTGTGTGTGTGTGTGTGTGTGTGTGTGTGTGTGTGTGTGTGTGTGTGTGTGTGTGTATGAGTCAAAGCTATGGTCGTGTCTCAAGATGAGTCTAATGGGAGGATTTTTTCGAAAATGAAATGTTTCCCTAAAAGAAAAAAGAAAAAAAAAATATATATATATATAAGAAAAAAAGAAGAAAAAATAAAGGAAAAATAGATATATATGAATCACATCGGGATAGAATATTTCAAAACTAGAAAAAAAGACCTTTAAAAATAACAATTGGAAATATAAAATATATATCAAAGTACACTCTACTACCATCCATCTATCCTTCAATTAACATTCCAATATGAACGAGCAAGCAACTTCACGCTAATCTAGCAATTATCTTGAAAACCAGTTTTAGAAATTGGCTTTTGTCTTGTCATATCTGATGAAGGGAGACGGCGGTTGAAGAAGACCTAATTATCGGTCAAAGGTCCTGTTCACACTAGCGGTTTCAACCGCTGCGGTTCAACTGCAATGTAAGTCAATGAATACGTTCACACACAACCGCGCAAGTTTTCTTTGACAATGCGGTACTACCGCAGTTTATGAGCGGTTCAAACCGCTAGTGTGAATAGGGTATTAGTTTTCCAGCAAGACTTAATGGAAGTCTGGTTTGTACCTAATCTGGAGTAAACCTCGAACCTAGACCAAGGTTATATATTTATTTTTTATTTATTTATTTGTTTATTTATTTATTCATTTATCATATGTATCATTCTCAAGGCGACTTCCTTTAGTTGAGTCAAGCCATTTTCAGATTTTTATGTTAATAAAACAGGTCCAGTTATTATTGCCATATTAGTGATTATTCAATTCTTTATTTGAACAACCATATTTGTATCAGAATATTTACGATTTTCAACAGAAACTGTTAGTGATTGTTCAATTCTTTATTTGAACAACCATATTTGTATCAGAAATTTCACGATTTTTTGACAGAAACTGCCTCCACCAATCACGTCACAGGGATCTGTTGAGGGTACAAAAGGGGGTCAGAATTTAGGAGACAGCCTGCAGTAAGAGTGAGCAAACTTTGACACACTAACGACTTTTCTTTTTCGGCACGCAAAACTCAGAGCTCACCTTAAAAAAGATAACGAATGAATCTCCAACTTTCACTACGTTGCCACGCGAGAAATTTCTGTTCCAAATATTTCGCTGGTTTTGGGACACACACTTGCCCTGGATGAGAGGGGAGGTTTTATGGTATGGCAACAGCTGTTCAGTATCATTCACATCACACTGTGACATTCCGTCACGCTGGACACAGCGTGATGTGACACGTGCGTGTATGACACTTGTGTCCCTCCCTCCCTCCCTCCCCCCTACCCTCCCTCCCCCCTACCCTCATCCGTCCGCTCTCAGGAAAGACGCGCCGTTACTCTCGGGTGTGTGTGTGTGGGGGGGGGGGGATTCCCAGACACCTCGACCATTGGTCAACGTATTGAGAATGTGAGGGGAATTCTATGTCTGGTTACATGATTCCAGTACATGCATCCAAACACGCATATGCATATATGAATTACACATTTATAATTCCCATACTGTATACGTGTATAAACATCTTTACCTATATGTTGTCAAGATATGCAAGCACCCATATGCAGTGTACTCATATATATGTATAACGTACAGATTTAGATAAACACACACACAAATATATATATATATATATATACACACACATACACACATGCTAATAAGAACACATTTAGATAAACACACACAAATATATATATATATATATATATATATATGTATACATATATATACATACATATATATACATGCATATACATACATATATATATATATATACATACACACACACACACATATATATATATATATATATATATATATGTGTGTGTGTGTGTGTGTGTGTGTGTGTGTGTGTGTGTGTGTGTGTGTGTGTGTGTGTGTGTGTGTGTGTAGTCAACATTCCCATGCGGTTACTGCCAACATACAGTACTATACAAAAATAGGTTTAAAATAAAATAAACAATCATTTCACTGTGATATTTTTCCTTATTTCATTCTGGCTAATAACAGACAATTCTATTGAGTAAATGGGTGATCTTGGCCTAGAACGGGTCTCCACACCTTAAGAGCTCATTTCAGCCTAAGGCAGACCTCAGATTCAATCAGACCATAAGGATCATTAATTTACTAGACCCAAAAGGCTGAAAAAAATCCACCAAACGAGAGAGAAAAAAATCCACCACTTTATATAAAAATCAGCCAAGTTGTATGAGAATCTCCCAACTTATATAAAAACCAACCAATTTATCTATAAAAAAAATCCGCCAAGTTGTATCAAAATCAGCCAACTTAATAGGACAAAACCCGCCAACTTATATACAAAAAAAAAAAAATCTTTCTCCTCTTACTAGCTGTCCAAGCCAATGAGGCACAGGTGGAGTAGGGGTGGGGTTTAAGTCACAGCTCAGCGCCTCATGGCGTCCCGCCACGACCGACTTGTGCAAACAATGATGCAGCACGTTTTCCGCCACGCCCACACCGAAAAGGTCACGTGGACTCGCTCCCACACCACACAACTACGCCAAAACCCCAACTTCGAGTTACTCACACGACGCACACTACGATTCTTACAATTTTTTTTCCAACTTTTTTTTTTTTTTATAATTCATTTTTGGCTGACGCCAATCGATGTTATTATTTATATTCATTATTGATTTATCACCTATTTTTTATCTACTATTATCTATAATCTTCCATCGTTTATTTATTTACTATCTATTGTCGATCTATTTATCAATATTTTATCTTATCAATTTTTTATTTATTTATCTATTCATTAGTTACTTACTATATTATCATCTATTAATTTATTCATGTGAGAGATATCCCTGTAGAGAATAATGAAATTCTTTTGGAAATTATCTAAAAAAAAAATTGATATTTCTAAATTCGAAATAATTTTTTCTTTTTTGTAAATATATATAAAAAAAATTGCTTCTGCTACAAGGAATCATCTCAATTTCCTCCCAAAGAGAAAAAATTATAATCTCAATTACCAGCTTCACTAACATGACAATGTACGTTGGTTCATCTTGCACTTATTTGCTTATTTGTATTTATTTATTTTTTGTCCTTTCATCGTGACGTACACTTCTCGTTTTATTATGGATATCGCCAGACGATTTTATTCGTCTTTGAGGTGGATATCACCGTAATTAAGTCACAGTGAGTGGTCTCAGACCTACCCAGAGATCGGCAAATAATGAGCTCTGAGCTCTCTGCCGTAGGGTGGTGTCTGGCTGTCTCGAACAGAGGCTGCAGCAGATCCGAGGTGAATACACACACACACACACACACACACACACACACACACACACACACACACACACACGACTCGATGGCACAGTTGGTAGAATTCCCGGCTGTCACTACGGCGGTCCGAGTTCGAATCCCGCCCAGGGCTGAAATAAATTCAGTCTCGCTGCGCTGCGTGTCGTTACTCCAGCTCTCGTGGGCGGGGAGTTCGGCGTGTGTGTGTGTGTGTGTGTGTGTGTGTGTGTGTGTGTGTGTGTGTGTGTGTGTGTGTGTGTAAGGTCACAGCATTACCCATAGATCGGTAATATGTGAGCTCTGAGCTCTCTTTCGGGAGGGAAATAGCTGTGGATCACGAGTCCAACACGTGATCTAAGACCATGGTGAATCACACACACACACACACACACACACACATATATATATATATATATATATATATATATATATATATAAACATATATATATGTATATATATATATATATATATATGTGTGTGTGTGTGTGTGTGTGTAATGATAATAGCAATAACAATAACAAAAACAATATTAACAATGGTAACAATAGTCATAATATTCATAATAATAATAATAAAAGGACAATAATGATAATATAACAATGAAAATGACATTAATAATGATAATGATAATAATAATAATAATAATAATAATAATAATTATTATTACTATTATTATTATTGTTATTACTGTTATTATTATTATTATAACAATAATAATAATTATAATAATATTAATAACAATATTGAATAAGAAATAAACTCGCCAAAACATTCGCACGAAATGGGAAGCGAGAAACCTCTGGTAGGCCAAGCACTGTCAGTTGCGATAAGCCGCTGGATTTTTTTTAGGCCGATGTTTGGGTCGCCTCCCCGCTAGGGCAGGGCTGTCGTGAACCAAAGCAAGAAGCACGCAGCGGGCTCCGGGGATCGACCTGACGACCACCTGCTCATAAGTTCGACACGTTATCCACTGGGCTACTGCGCAGCCCAATAATATATAATAATAGATAAATAAATAAATAAATAAACAAATAAATAAATAATAAATAAAAGGCCGAAGCGCGTATGCGTCGTGTCGATTCGAATGCGACACAAATCTGACCTCTTTTGACCTCTGTGACCTTTGTCGAGACCTTTCTCTGAATACCACGAAGGGCTGAGGTCCTTAAGGTCGATATTTCCATTCCTTTCCATTGTAGTTTGACCCTTACGAGAAACCAAGCTCATACAAACTCACAACCTACATTAAATAATGCAATAACGATAATGATGAATAAATTATTGCACGAAGAAAATATATTTATTTTTAATAAATGAAGAGAAAATGAACAAAGAAATAAAGTTGTACTCCCATGTCTCATTTCCCGTCAAAAAAAAAAAACAAAAAAAAAAAAAAAAAAAAACACGCAGTGGTATGGACAAAATGTTCTTTTCGTTGCTTTCAGATTTACTGACTTTCTAGAATGGGTGACTATAGGAAAATATACCTAAAGTAGTAGTAGTAGTGGTGGTAGTGGTAGTAGTAGTAGTAGTAGTAGTAGTAGTAGTAGTAGTAGTAGTAGTAGTAGTAGTAGTAGTAGTAGTAGTAGTAGTGATTATGACGACGATGATGATTAGGATGGTGATGATGATGATGACACTAGCAGCTCATTATATTTATCATTTATTTATTTATTCATTTATTTATTTGTTTTACGTTTGTTGGTATGATAACATTACAATCCAGACTACAAATCTCCCCCTACTCCCTCTTCTCCCCTTCCACTCCCCCCCCTCCCCCAGGTGGGGGAAGGATACATAAGTGAAATCCCATAATGAAGTTCTCAAGAAGAGCAGGCAACCCAAGTGTGGGCGGCGCATGCGCGAACCAGATTGTTTACATTGTGACGTCATCGCTTACACTCTAAACTGAGGAGGATACTATATTATTTTCATTATTATCATTATTAAAATTATCAAAATTAACATTATTATCATTATCACCATTATCATCATTATCGATGTGACTGTGATTATCAATTTTATAATTTTCATCTTCATCGTTATTAAAATGATCAAAATTAACATTATTATCATTATCATCATTATCGATATAACTGTGATTATCAACTTAATCATTATCATCTTCATCGTTATCAACATTATCATATTGAACATTATCAATATTATTAAAATTAATCAACATTATTACCATTATCAATACCAACATATGTTGTCAATATTATCATTATCTACAATCAACACAATATAATTACTATTTTTTTTGGGGGGGAGGGAGGATAGTTGAGGTATTTGAAGTAATATAACTGTTTGAAGGATCAGGTGAAAGATTAAGTGAGGCAGCAGGCAGCCCTTATAAGAACACAAGAATGAAGAAGACTGCAAGAGACCATGAGGCCTACAGTGGGCAGTTCTAAATCCCTTACCAACTATCATCCCCATCCATAAATTGATCTCGCCTTCTCTTAAATAGATTCATCGCTTACTACATGGTTACTAAGTCTATTCCTTTCGTTAATCACTCAAGTGGTAAACCAGTTCTTCACTATTTCCTTTTTAAACCTAAATTTGTTTAATTGAAATCCATTACTCATGGTCCTACCAAGTTGTCTTAATATGATGACCTTGTCTGCATCACTTTTGTGAACTGAATTGAACGTAGTTGAACAAGATCGACTTGCGACATCAAGAATGAGATTTCCTTATCAACATTCAAAGCCGTTTCAAACTGGGCTCATTATTTTCGCCAACCGTTATGAGTTCGTTTGATTAGGAACGACTTCGGTTACAATCTTATTCTTTTCGAATATCCAAATGTCAAATTACCTTTGCGTCATTTACTGAGAAACTGAATAGCAAACCAATAGAAGGTTAACCTTAAAAAAAAATTGATACAATGTTGAAATGTTCTTAGGGACGTCTAGAATATTGTAACTAAAGTTATCTTTTAGCTATTCAAATTCACAACGGTCGACGAGATTCGACCCAATGTGAAGCGGCCTTTTTCTCAAAAACAAAAATATAAAATAAAATAAATAGATAAGTGAGTAAATCAAAAAATAAATAAAATAATAATAATAATAATAATAATAATAATAATAATAATAATTATTATTATTATTATTTGACAACTTTGAAAATAAATCACGTCACTTGCTGTCACATACCGAATAATGTGGCATCCATTACGTGAAGAAATTAATCTTTCGACATTAAGAAGCAGAATAAGAAAAAGAAGTTTTAAATCAAAGTTAAAGGAATTTCTGGAAGGCAGGCAATGGAGCCGAGAACAATTTCCTTCATCCCAAGAACGTTCTGACCTTTTCCAGAACTTCCGGGTGGGGGGAGGGGGGAGGAGAGGGAAGGAGAGAGGAAATCTCCGGGGTCTTCTGGAAAAGGAGAGAAGCTTCTGGAACCCCAAGTTTCCAATAATGAAATTCGAAAGTGAGTAAGAATTTCCCATAATGCATACAACAAAATTTATTACCAGAAATATGATAGATATATATATATATATAGAGTGTGTGTGTGTGTGTGTGTGTGTGTGTGTGTGTGTGTGTGTGTGTGTGTGTGTATGTGTTTCACCATGGGTCTTGGATCACGTGTTGGACTCGTGATCGACAGCTATTTCCCTTACGAAAGACAGCTCAGAGCTCATATATGACCGATCTATGGGTAACGCTGTGACCTTACACTCACATACATACATACCCAACTCCCCGCCCACGAGTTGGAGTACCGACTCGCAGCGATGCGATACTGAAATTATTTCAGCCCTGGGCGGGATTCGAACCCGGACCGCCGTGGTGGCTGCCGGGAATTGTATCACATCACCAGAAATATGATGGTATATATATATATATATATATATATATATATATATATATATATATATATATAGTGTGTGTGTGTGTGTGTGTGTGTGTGTGTGTGTGTGTGTGTGTGTGTGTGTGTGTGTGTGTGTGTCCTTTTTCCTTGACCAAATTTTGCTTAATATTCTCTTACAAACAATTACAAAAGAAGAGCATACCGACTGGGGACCTTTTGGTCCATAACAAAGTCCGCTGATATAAACAACTTCCATTTCGTCTTTTGGCTGCCGCCAGGTGTTTCTATTCACCCCAGAGGTCACCCCCCTGGCAGTCCCTATCTAAAAAACTGAAAAAATTCGGCAGGACTGCAAGATTAAATGGGTTATCACCAATTTTCCATCTAATTCTTTGCTATTAGTTTGTACAGAAATTTGCTTGTTTGCATACTTTGCCTACTCTGAAGTGCGCATCCATGCAAGTCACCATCTGATCATTTAAGCAAATACCCACAATCTGTAAGTTTGTATTACATATTACCTCCACCAAAGCAATTGTTGGTCTGACGGTTGGCAAGTTACCATATTTCTAGAGAATTTATAAATTGATATTTGGGTGGAACTTCTTTATTGAATGGAATTTAATATTATTGGAAAACCTTGTGTGTGGACATTTTTTTATATGCGCTAGTTGTAAAACATATGTGCGCGGTTGGTAGAGTCCCAGACTGTCAGTACGGCTGTGCCGGCGGTACCTGGTTCGAATCCTGCCCAGGGCTGAAATTATTTCAGTATCGCTGCGCTTCGAGTCGTTACTCCAACTCTCGTGGGCGGGGAGTTGGGGGGTGCGTGTAAGGTCATAGCATTACCCATAGATCGGTCATACGAGCTCTGAGCTCTCTTCCGGGAGGGAAATAGCTGTCGATCACGAGTCCAACACGTGACCCAAAGACAAAGGTGAATCACAGGTTAGAGGGAACGTTGGTTATCACACTGGGTTATTTTTCCTCAGACATTTTTACAAAGGATTACATAGGCGGAGCATGCTGACAGGAGACCTTTTGATCCATATCTAGGTCGGATTCCAAAAAAAAAAAAAAAAAAAAAAAAAAAAATCATATTAAAAAATCATCCTATCTCCAACCTCCAACTAGTATATGAATTCGCTTACAGAAATCTAGATTTCTCTAAGAACATTTCAACATTATGTCTAACATTCGTACAGGTTTGCAACCTCTTGGTTTATCATTCAACTTCGCTATATATGACGAAAAGATATTTTGACATTTGGAAATTTGAAAAACGAAATTTTGTAACCGAAGTCGTTTTCACTCAAACGAACCCTCAACGGTCGGCGTTGGTGAAGCCCGTGGAACCCCAGTGTGATACCCTTAACACGGTGTTACTTTGCCCAGTATGCTAGCCCCTACTACGGTGCCGCACACGTAGGCGTCATGAAGAGCAAGTGGATTCGCGACTCTGCCATATCGGCGTCTTGATTATATTTATTGTAGTCACCCCTGTATTTTTACATTCTCCCTAATATGCACTGAGTCCCATTCTCTATGGTTCTCAAAATCCACGGGTGAAAGAGAGAACGATCGATATAAGCGGTGACTATATTTATGATGCGAGTATTATTACGACACGTCGTACGGCTCAAGATCTAAGAATATAAGGTCTAACCACTTCCGACCGAATTTCGAGGGAGTTGGCGCAGCGGGCCCGTGAACGTCACCTGGCTGTTCAAAGTGGGGTTGGCGGGTCCTATAGCTGTCAGTTGAAGCTGGTGCGTCGTTTGGGAAAGACGTTCCCTTCGCTCGCACCGCTCCACGCAATTATATTCTGACAAATATTATATAAAATATATATAAATATATATAGAATATTATAGTTCCTGTCTATATATATGAATATATAATATATATGATATATAATATATATATATATATATATAATATATAAAATATTATAGTTCCTGTCTTCCTTGGCGTTTCACAGTTTTCTTCAGTGTTTCACAAAGAGAAAATGGACTCAGCCAAATGACGTCAGAAGCTGCGCAGAAGAATTCGAACGGTCTGACCTGTATATTTAGACCTTGGTACGGCTGGCATTGGCTGCTGCCCGCGAGATTTAAGTCCCGGAGTGAGGTGGCTAGGCAAGATATTCCCCCTATGTTAACGCTATTATGGGTTCGTTCCCATCTACTAAAGGTCCAGAAGCTTAAAGAGTCCGGGTTTATGCCCGGTAGGTCAACAACTAATCAGACCCTTGCAGCTGGGTGGGCCAACTTTTTTCAGTGTGGGTGCCAAAATCAGTCAAATCTTTGATACACCATTTTCTCACGTGCCGAGGGAGTAAAATTAATTATAGGCCTACATAAGAGTATGTGACCCCTCCCTTCCTTAACTTTATGGATGAGGATGACAGGTGGTGATGGATACGGAACTGCCTAGTGTAGGCCTTATGGTCTCTTGCAGTCTCCTTCATTCTTCTGTTCTTATGTTTTTATGTTATCTCTTCTACGGGTCCCAATCCGCCGTCCCAGCGCAGCAATGGGTCATATAAAAGAAGTCGGAGATTTATTATTATTTTGTTTTCTGTTTTAACCCTTTAAACTCCGATGACAAGATGTCTTGTCATTTGGTAAAAAAAAAAAAAAAAAAAATCATAAAACACCAAAATGTTTGATCAAACACCAGAAAAATATGACGTCAATCCTCGCGTGGTCAAGCCGCATCAGATGATATTCGGATGTACGGGCCGGCGCGAGGCCTACCATATCCGATTTTTCGTATCTGCACCATAAACGGCTGACATGAGTTGAATGGGTTAAGGTGAGCTCTGGGTTTCGCGTGCCGGGGAAAAAGTCATTAGTGAGCCAGTTTGCCCACCGGTGCTTTATCGTTTTGTGTAGCGCCGACGCGCGTCTCAGAAAGCGGTTGTTTACAGCCTACGTGGATCTCAAGAAGGCGCTTGACTCAGTGCACCGTGGGATGCTCGACACCTCTCGTGGGCTCGTGAAATTCCTGAGAGGATGATTGGTCTGACGTCAGACCTATATGCTGGGATGATGATGATGATGATGATGATGATGATGATGATGATGATGATGATGATTATAAGTTTTAGGCTTAGCCAAGCACTGGGCAGCAAAGGCCAATTGCGCTCTAAAAACAAATTGGTTACTCATACTCTTACGTTTTCTTACATTCATTCCATGAAAAATTAAAGTTTGTGATAAAAACCAGTACTCTTAAAAAAAAATCATCAGATTTGTAATATTACTAGCAATTCACTTAAGGACTTGCCTTGGAGGGCGTTTTGCCTCCTTGATCCACTCTGAGAGAAAATTTTATAAAGTGTAGAGCCATGTCCAGCTTCTTTCCTGATAACTCAGGATTAGAGGTGCGTCCCCGCCACGACACTTCAACAACTGCATGGACTATGGGACACTGTTGTTGATTAATGTCGTTGCGGAGCATCCATCGGGAACACTGTACGGCTCTGAGACATGGACAATGAATACTGATTTGAATAGCCCGTCTCGATGTCCTTGGTACTAAGTTACGTTTTGTTTGGTGTGATTATCGTTTAACAATAATCGTTCATGGCTCAATAATAATCGTTAAGCAGTTGTCTAGAACACTTCTTTTTTTTTTTTTTTTTTTTTTGAATGGGGCTGTCTTGCTTCGATTTGACAAGTACGAGGATGTTAATTTTAACCGAACCTACCAACGCATTTACCTAAACATGATACAAAGTATGATGCGCGTCACCCACCACTGGGTATAGTAGGCTAATAATCGTTCAGAGCAAAATGTACCTTAAGTGTCTTCGAAGAATCATGGTGTATCACTAAAACTATTCTATATCAAACCAAAGGCTGTACTATGTGACTCGGTCTAGGTCATTTACCAGGGGATGATCTTCAAAACTCAACACTCAATAGAGGAGACGAAGGGGAAGGCCAGAGGACATATGGTTAATGTGTCGAGCGATCACGCCGAGAGCTGAGACGTCCCGTGGGGCTTCTTCGCTGAAACATTGGTGTCGACGCGTGAGTGAAGCGACGCGCCCATCGGCGTGTGCTCCTTATAATAATACTTCCATGAACCCCTTCATTACCGCGGTGTACCTTACAGATGTTCTCCTCCCAAACCCCATAATTTCTCTTAATTTAGCTCATTGTGTGTGTGTATATATATATATATATACATATATACATACATATATATACATATATATATACACATATATATATATTGCGAATTCACTGCTAACGTGACCATCTTAAGCAAGACAAGACATTTATCCACGTCAAAATTATAAAACATTAAATACAAAATAAAGTTTTCCAAACTGTTGAAGCAGAGCATTACTTTTTCTTTTTTCTTTTTTCACCAGATTTTGCCTGCTTGGCTGCATACCCACCATCATGAGAGAGGATATGATGTAAGACTCACCCTCCTCCTCCTCCTCCTCCTACTCCTCCTCCTCTTCTTCCCTGTTTAAGGAAATACTTCGCTGCCTCCTCATTATTTATGTATTTTGTGAGAGCACCACATGTGAAGTACTCCATTTCTAAAAATACTCTAAAATACGACTCTAGATGTTCAAAACATTAAAAAGAATCTATGTTTCTTTAGTCGTTCGATGCTGAGTCAGTTTCTTGACGACGTGTATGTGTATAGCCATTGTATGTCCCAAATCAGGGGTTCCCCACCTTTCTGTTCCTCTGTACCCCTTGAGCATTAGAATCTTAATGGTGGTAACATCAATAAAGTAAACTTAGGTAACTTACAAAATATTTTGACCCAATATATATATATATATATATATATATATATATATATATATTCTAATAGTTATTATAAAGTAGTGAGAATTCTCTCAGACTTAATGTCCATCTATCTATATACATAGAACTTTTTTCCCCTTTACAAGAGAGGTAGCCAGATCTAATGTACCTCCCGGAAAGAGCAAATCTACCATCGGGAGCCCCGGTCCTAGATGGAGCCTA